>NC_041058.1:29678050-29803050 GCF_900634775.1 Gouania willdenowi
CCGAAAAGATTTGATCCCCGATAATCCGTAGAGTCCTTTAAGTGTGCGTGACATGAAAGACATGCTCTGGTCAGTCAGATTTTCATAAGGAAGATGGGGAGATGACCTAAAACAGTGCCTTCGCCACGCTCTTTGCAGAGATGGTGCTTAGTGGCACTGCTTCGAGGTATCACTTTGCATAATACATAGCGATAACCTTGTGCGCTCCGGTGAAATGGTAAGTTGTACACCAGTGGCGCACATCTCCCGAATGCCAATAGAATTGGTCATTATCCTGTCAAGCGTTTTCATATCCTATGTGACTGCCCATTGGATTATGATGAGTCGCCTGGAAAATAATTTACCGTCAGCTTTTGGGTAATAATAATTTAGTGTTTTTGGTCCCCATCTGAGTGTCACGGCTCACTCGGTATAACATATCTCTGATAATAATAAAGTGCGGGAATGTGCGTGCTACGCCAGGGTGCACCGGCTGACCATCAATCAGTATCGCTTGGTCAAACGCTGAGCGTAGGGTCTCATCCCAGGACTGCTCCGAAGGGAAGTCCTCCACGGACGGGAAAGCCAACAAAGGCTCCAGTGGGGCCCCCACATACGGCCCTGCCCATTGGTCCACCCCTGGCCAGTCTGTGCCCAAGATAAGGGAATGCATTAGGAGGGTCCTTACTGCAACCTCCAAGCTATGTTTTTGGCCCATGTAATAAACTACCACCGCCATACTTGGATATGTGTGAATATCACTGTGCAGACATTTAATTGTTACTAGGGATGTAACGATTCACTCAACTCCCAATGCGATTTGATTCACAATACTGGGTTCACGATACGATTCTCTCACGATTTATTTTACAAAATGGGACTGTAGACAAATGATGACTGAAAAATATTTCTTTATTTTTTTTGGGGGAAAAAAATAGAAAATACTGTATTATTTTCCTTTTATTTTTAATTGTCAAAAGAATCCCTTGATAAACTATTCAAAACAATGCAATTTAACTAAAAATAAATCTTGAATGAATCAAATAAAGGAATAATACAAATGAAGAAGAAGCTTAATAATTTAAATTCTGGTTCTATAGTAAACAATGTAAAACTGCATAATAATTCTTTTTTTTTTAAGGTGCAACTGAAAATGTATTTTGTGCCTTAACAATTGGACTTCTAAAGAAAAAAAAAACGTCATTGCACTGATTTACGTCAGATATTTGTTTGGACCAGCAGAGGGCGCTGGTAACCCAGTTGTTGGTTGGCATGCAGCTAATCTAGTAGTGAAGAAGAGATGCTATGCTAGCAGACAGAGCTAATAGAAAAACGTGACTTTTACAGATATTCATGTAATATTACAGATATTCTTTTGGCGCTAAAGGGGCAAGGAATCATTTATTAACATGTAACATTAACATGTAAGAGTAGAAGGCGGCCAAAAAGTTGCAGAATAGTAGCAGATTTCGCCCGCCGGTACACTGCTGAACAGGAGAAGGGATAAATACAGAGCGCCCTCTGCTGTTTAAAAAAAGTACTGCGATTTAATTTTCAAAGTATCGATGTCAATCGTGATACCTATGAATCGATTTTTAACTGCCTTACGATTAATCGTTACATCCCTAATTGTTACTGTGGATTTGTTACACAAAGCCCTGAACCGAACCAGCGCATCATTAATCCACCATAGCCTGGGCTATACCCCCTTGATACCTTACTGGTACCTGGTATGTCCCTCTTGGACCAGAGGAGGGCGCCAGAGGACCGTCGACTTGGATGAGGTGGACGGCTCCTTCTAGATGTCGTCCGGGCCGGCGGATCCTCCCACAACTCTGCTCTGACGTCAGACCGACTCTCTGCGGGCGGGGACGGACTCCAGGAGTGGTTGGATTCTGTGGAGAGGGAAGAGACGGGGTTAGTGGAGTATCCGCCGCTGGCTCCGGAGGAAAAGATGATAAACTTATCTTCCATCGAGTCTCCTGCGTCCTCCAGGAGCCCTGTGGGCTCGTCCGAGAAGGACAGGCAGTGGAGAGGCGTGCCCACCGTTCGCCTCACTGCCGACCCGAGAAGCAGCCACCACAGCAGCTCCCCATACTTGTCCGCTCGGGCCCGTAACCACTTTGAATGGTCCTTATGCAAGAACAACATTTCCTCCAGCAGCTGAATTATCTTACGCATCGTGCTGTTTAGTGTTTCTACACTGTCTACACTAACAAAGTCTCTTCATTCCAGGGTTCATAGACACCAACACACTGGGACACCAACACACACACACACACACACACACACACACACACACACACACACCCTTCCTGCAAGCTGTCTGATCATCTCCAGCAGTTCCCCTACAAGACATACAGTATATAGCAGGTGTGATTAATCGATTAATCACAATGCACTACACCAGTGATCAGAAACAGCCCCTTCCCTGAATCACATCTCACACACAACCCTCCTTCACCATGCTAACCACCCAACATAGAGTAGAACAAAACAAAAAAAACAAAACAATATTTATACAAAAAGTATACAAGAAACATACAAAATGACAACAAAAACTAACAAAATAACTGTAAATATACACAAAAAGACTCCAAAAACACACAAAATGACTTTAAAAATGAGTCAAAAAAACACAAAAATAAATATTTATACTAAAAATACACAAAACAACAACAGAAATGCAAAAACTAAACCAAAAAAAGATACAAAAATACACAAAATGACTCCTGAATCACACTAAAATGGCAACAAAATGCGCAAAAAGACATCAGAAAGATACATATGTGACTCCAAAAAACATGTATTATAGAAAAATACACCAAATGACAAAAATCTAAAAATGAGTAAAACAAAAACAACAAACAAAACAATATTTATTAAAACATGCTAAATAAATGCTAAATATGGAAAAAAGCTGCATTCATTTACATATAAATTTAACTTTGAGCAAGTTTCTTGAATTTGTTGTACAAATCAATGTTTTTTTTGTCCCCACAGTACATCACAGCGGCGCATGGACAACTTTGTCCGGACAGGTCCCTCATGCACCGTGGAGGAAGGTGCAGGTCTTACCAGATGGATAGCAGTGGCTTCACCTGTTTTGCTTTTTTTTTTTTTTTTTTTTTTTAAGTTATAATCAGTGACGTGCTGTGACCACTAGGGTTGGGTAGACATGTTGCAAATTGAGACCACCAATGACAATTTCATATTTTTCTGCTGGCAAGTGTTAATTCAATTCAAATCAATTTTATTTGTATAAAGCAATTTCCAACAAAGTCATCTCAATGCGCTTATCAAAATATAAAATTCATAATAAGAAAGAAAAAAAACCCAACAAGATCCACGTGAACAAGCATTTAGCCATCTAACAAAATCAACATCATAAACACCATTAAAGAAACAAACAATTATTTAATATAGCCTCCATACTCTCCCAACAAGATATATCTCATGACACGGCAGCACATCCGTTGTTTGTGTTGGAAACACAGAAACAGGAACAAAATGACAACAACAACAACTCAGAACAGCCTCAGTGAGGAGCATCCACAAAGCCAATCCTTCCTTTTGTTCCATTTACTGTGAAAAGTTTGAAACAAAAGTATGAAAAAAAGTTTCTCTATCGTCTCTAGTGCTGTCATCATGACTGTAGTTTTATCCTGCCCACTTGCGGGAGAACATAGCAGCAGTGGTCACATGGCATCAATTCACTAATGTACTGTGAACTTACTGTAGCAGTATTGCTGCTAGCAAGTTAATCTGGCCTATTAACGGGGTGTGAGAATAAAAGGGATTGAGTTTCTTCCTCCAACCACTCGCTCCTCCCTGGCTTTTGCTCCTCCCAATACCTGACTCGGGCACTCATGTTGCACACTACCGGACCTGCGTGCTCTCATTGATTCTTGGATCGGGTCATTCAATACCGACAGACGGTGGCGATCATCAGCCTCCCCAAACCTGACCTCGCCCTGCAGCGGAACCGGAACACACCAGCCACGCATGGCGGAGGCTCTGCTAGTGGGGGAGGGCTGCCGGCCATCGGGACACGGGACCTGCTGGAGAAAGCTAAGTAAAACAAGGAACACTGCTGCTTCGCCTACTGAGTGTCCACGGGAACGCTTAGACCCCGAGGCATCGGTAGCTTTGGCTGCCTTAATCAAAGCCGGTGCCCGGCTCGCACTCGGCTGCCACGGCTTCGGCTCTTAGTGACGGGTATCGCCCGGTCCAGCTTCTGTGTGTGTGACGTTTGCGTGTCTGTGTCAGTGTGTAGTGTGTGTGTGTGTGTTTTTTTGCCTAAGGGAAGATTCATTACTTGTGTGTGTTCTCATTGTTCTGTTTTGCATATTGTTGTTTTGTCAGATGTATTTGGTTAAAAATAATTGAATGTTTTGTTTTCGTGACATAACATCCCCAACTGCAGACCTGACCTGTAAACATATTTGGGTTTTCTTTTTGCTGATGGAATGTCTGCTTATATTGGTGTTTAAATTTGGTTATATTGTATCCTTACTGTGCTTCTCCTCCCGGCAGCAGCAGCAGCCATCGTGGTGGTGGGTCCGAGGTGGTGGTTTCTTCGTGTGCGGTGCAGTCCTGGTGTAGGTGTTTGGGCGTTACATCCTTAATAAATACATTATAGATTTAAAACAAATGATAAACCTGCTGCTACAAACAAGAACGACAATAATTTCCTTGTTTATGCATCAGTGTGGCAACCATTGCTTTGAAAAAAAAAGGTTTGAGCAATATGCAGTTTGTTGCCATGTCACATAACAATAAATTGTGTTTTTGAAGTTATTTTAAAATGTGATTTAATGTTCATAGGCAGAGCTGGACTTAGCTTGTTTTTTTCTGCTACTTGTACTTGAGTATTTATTTTTTTGGCAACTTTTTACTTTGAATCCTTACTTTTTCAAATGAATATCTGTACTTTCTACTCCTCACATTTTAAAAATTAGCTTGTTACTTTTAAGACCTCCGAAGATGATGCTGCGACATGAAAAGACACAACAATTTGGTAGTTTGAGCTTTTTTCTGTTCGGCAGGTGTTAAACTCAAAGCAATGTGTTTTATTGAGCATTTGCATTTTTCTTTGTTAAAACAT
The DNA here is from genome assembly GCF_900634775.1 of Gouania willdenowi. Lineage (NCBI taxonomy): Eukaryota > Metazoa > Chordata > Actinopteri > Blenniiformes > Gobiesocidae > Gouania > Gouania willdenowi. The sequence continues at coordinate 29,683,137 of NC_041058.1, forward strand.
TTTTTTACGAGTTTTATAATTAGTGCTAAACTATTCAGGTGTTCTTAAAAAGGAACAGATTTAACTTGTTTCCATGTACCAGTATTCTACAAGATATAGAATTTGCTGGTTTAAAAACCCTGTCTTATTATTAAAGGGACGTTTGTTTTACTTTTTTTTGACTTAAGTACATTTAGTAGAAGACACCTTTTTACTTTTACTCAAGGGCGCAACTTCAATACTTTTACCAGTTTTATTCAAGTATTTATACTTTTACTTGAGTACTTTTGCCATCGCTGTTTTAATGGCGGAGGTAGTAACAAGATGGCAAGACATCAGGCAAACCACAGTGAAAGACTTATGGATTACAAATAAGGGCCTCATGGAGTCATGAAATATATCATTTCTTGGGGCGACAGTGTTAAGGTTGTATATACATTCCGTGTTTTGGTCTGGAGGTTGTGGGTTTGATGGCTGTGTGTCACAGTATCCTCTGTTAGGACACTAAACTCTAAGTTCCTCCCAATAGTTTATTGGTTTTTTTCATTTGTTAGCAGATCCACATTAGCTTCCACTTCGGTGGTTGCTAATCTTCCTGGGGTTCAAATAAAAATCATAATAAAATGTCTCACAAAAATAGACATCAAAAACCAATAAAAAGCAATACATTACATACCTATTACAACATACACTTTAGTCTTTGTTTAACTTTATACAGACTGGATATATCCCTCAGCACCCTCGGCAGGGCATTCCAGTGTAGCAATGATCTAAATAACACAGATTTTCTAAAGTAATTCAATTTTGGCCGATCGATAAACAAATCACTATAACAAGCACTCCGAGTAGAATAAAAATGAGTCTGGTTTACATAATAAACCCTTTAAAATATGGAAATAAGTAAACCTGTTAGAATTACCTTCTTCAGAAAAACCAGTAAGTTATATTGTAGTTTGTCTCGGAGCATTGGCCAAGACAATGTACTATGCATTTGCATAACACTTGAAAAATAAGGACACATCCGCAAAAGGCGGGCAGCCCTATTTTGGATTACCTGAAGTTTTGCCAACTCAGTCGTATTAGCAGCAAAACAAATAATTGAGCAATACTTGAGATGTGACAACATGAGGGACTAAACTACTGCTTTCTGGCTATAGGAGAAATTAAATATGCACACCTTCTAATTACAGCAATGGCTCTAATCATTTTACTGATCATATGATCAATATGAGGTGTCCATGCAGGGTGATTCCGAATTTATCTACTGCACTGAATTCAATTCACAGGAATTACAAAACATTGTCAGTGATACAAAATATTGCTTCACCAAAATATTGTTAATGTTTGAGCAAATTAACTTAAAATCATTCAAAACAAAATGAATGCAGAAAATATGCATTTCAGTGCTAGTATTATCACCTTCTCTCTAAACATGAACACATAGTGCTGCTTAACAAGCACAATGATTATATCCTCTCCATTTCTGAGATTCACAAAGTAGCTTCACCATGTTTTTTTCGACAGACATTGATTTATAGACACACAAAAGTGAATGAACATGAACCTCCTAGCCAATAGCTGGACACTGTTAATATTTACTGTAGTGGAGACTAACATCCACACAAAAAAACAGCTTCTGTCCATGAAAATAAACAAGACAATTATCACATCCATCACACTGAAGAACCATTCTGTAACATTTAACAAAGTGTAAGACTTGGATTTGTGTGAGTGATAAAAAAGTGTCTAGTAGTTGTATTTAAATTACTACGGTGCAATATTTTTTCAAATTTTACAAAAACATGGCTTTAAAACAGTTGTTTTCACTGTAACAAACTGTAACCAGATGGGGAAAAGTGTCACTGGCATGTTGTTATTATTATTACTAGTACAGTGCCCCTCGGAAGTATGTATTCATGTGGGAGCATAAGGGGTTATTTGCGGGTGCAAAATGTGGGTGCAATTTTCCTGGTTTAATTCAATGGGACTGTAGTGAGTTCGATACAAGAAAATGTAATGGCTTAGTCAGACTCGTGTTTGGGTGAATTTATTGTGCAGGTCCGCCCAAAAAGTGCAAACAAAAAGATGACTTTGCCAACACCAGATCCAAGTGCAATTCTTTGTATAATATTTACAATATTTACAGCCTGCTTTGTCTTTGCCAAGAGTTGGTACCTTCCATGTACTCAGCTCCCCTTCAAGCACACACACTGCTCCTGTAGTGCCGAAGGCCCCTTATATAGCCTGAGGCCCCACCCCCAACACAATGAAAAGAAAGAAACCAACAGTCTCTCTACACACAGAAACCAAATCACTAGATACGTAATTTTTAAAAATTACAAAAAGAACTAACCACAATAATCTATTTACTAGAGACTCAAAAATTCCCCAAAAGAGAAAATGAAATAATTCTGTACTGAAACCGTAAAGTCACCTGACGTCTCGTGACGTCACTCATGCGCGCCCTGCATATGACGCAATATAATGCGGAAGACGTATTCACTCAGGTTGGCTGGGTGAGTGTATGAATGAGTGGTGTATACCGGCGAATTGTTTGCAACTCGGAGAAAACTATGGATGGGAAAGGAGTTGAGCAGCGGCCAAGTGTGCACCCATGGCGGCTGCGGTGGCTGATGAAAAGAAACCCGAAGACCGTGGTAAACGGATGAAGCGGTAAGGAAAAGCTGGTCTGAGTGAGTGTGCATGTATATGTGTGCGTTAGCGTCGTGGCCCCCCCGCACTAGCTGACGGGGCTACTCCGTCACAGGGACATATGCATGACTTCATCGCTTTTATATTTTTTTGTATGGTGTATTTTTCTGTAACTTATGTTTTTTGGAGTCATGTGTATTTGTGTATCTTTCTGGTGTCTTTTTGTGCATACATTTTTATTAAATTTTTTTATGACATATAATTATTGTTTTTGTTGCTATTGTAGTGTGATTCAGGAGTAAATGTTTTGTGTATTTTGAGCCATTTTCATATTTTTTGTTGTTTAGTGTGTGTGCCTGCCTAACTTTCACTAACCTTGTCTATTTTCAGTAGTTAGGTGTGGTGGCAGGTGTGTCAAGAGTGAAGCTGCAGTAATCATCAGGCGGGCTTCACTATGTAGCACCATTTACTGATCTGACTCAACACTACAGTCACTACCACCCAATGGACGGGTGTCGTGACACAAACTGTAACCGAACTAAATGGTGGTCCGTTACACACACATAGACATGCAGACTGTACAAATTAGGGTAGCAGCAGGGGTGGCAAGGCTTTTTTGTGGGGTGGCATTTGCCACCCTATGCCACCCCGGTAGATTCGCTCCTGTGTCCATGAAAGATGGTGATCCACTGTGACCCCCAAGAGTTTCATTTGTTGAACTTGCTCCAAGGTGGAGCTCTCCATTTTCAAGGTTAACGCGATATTAGTGTTTAGATGCTGTTTGCTTCCAATAAGTATTGGTCTTGTTTAAGAGATATTTAAAATCATGTTATTGTTATTGACTCAATTCAGAACAGCTGTTAAATCATTTTCCAGGACAATTGATATTTCATTTACATTAAGATTGGAATAATACATTGTAGAGTCATCAGCATACATGACAATCGATGACTTATTTAATGCATAAAGTAAATCATTTGTGTAAATTGAGAAAAGGAAAGGGCCTTGACAGCTACCTTGAGGTAGGCCACAGTGGAAACCAGAGCTCTTTTGACCATTATAGAAGACCTGCTGGCTTCTGTCGCTTAAGTAATCTTTCATAAGGAATGTAATTCTTGTAGACAACCCATAACACTTAAACTTGGCAATTAAAAGGTCATGATACATTAGACTGAAAGCTGTGCTAAAGTTTAAGAACACAGCTCCAATTTCTGGTAGCAGTTTTCAATCATGTGGACCAGAGACGTAGCAGTAGAATGACATGGTTTATAGGCATGTTGAAATTAAGTAAGAAAACTTTAATCAACAAAAATCACACATTATAGTCTACATCATTTTTCCGAAAACTCGTGATATACTTTTGGGCTATTAACAACATTAAATGAGGCAATGTAATTTTTTGGAATTGGAATTATTTTTGACTTTCTCTAATGAGGGAAAAACACCACACAGCAAACATTTGTTAAATATCCGGCACAGAGTACATGACAGAAATCTAGCAGCTAGTTTTAAGAGTTTGCCATTAATATTGTCCAAACCAGCAGACATGTTATCAGATAAGGCATTTAAGTGGGCGTTAAATCAAAAACACACCTCTTATCTTTCTTTATTACATTTTTTATAATGAAGGATGAGGATACAGACTACCCAGAACTCTTTCCAGTTTTCAATATTTGAAAATGTTCCTTATAATAATCAATAAAATAGTTTACGATTTCTCTGGTCTAGTAATACATCCATATTCAAACTCAATATGCGCTGAAGCAGAGTACCTACTTTTCCCAGATAGCAAATTAAAAGCTTTCCAAATAATTTTACTATCATTACCAGCCTCAACAAATTTCTGCTGAAAGCAATTTTTTTTTAATGTTTTTTTTTTTTTTTTTTTTTTTGTTTTGACACAAAGTTTGAAACCTTGCCCAGTCCAATTGACTGCCTCCACCCAGGGCACATGTATAGACTTGTCCGTTCTCCTCTATACCGGCGCATGCTTATCTAAAAGTTGACAAAAAACACAAATAAACATTGACAAGTCAACCTCTGGATTAGATTCTGTGCAAAAGTCATTCCAGTCAATTTTTCAAGGTCAGAATAAAAATGTTCTATATTAGAAATTTTAAAGGACCTTTTATGAATGTTTTTTTAACTGCTTTCAGAGGCTTAATTTTCCTATTTATAGCCACAAGATGGTGATCGCTAAAGCCCGCAGGGATTGTGATAGGATCACTGCAGGATTTAGGAACATTTGTGTAAATATGATCTATGCAAGAAGAAGTTGTGACACCTGCAGTGTTCGTTGACACTCTTATACCAACTGTAATTAACTGTGTAAAGTTACAAGTAGAACACACGGAGGACATTTTCCTCCTAAATGGGCATGTTACATCCAGCTAGTTTATATTCAGATCCCCTAATAATAATACATCCTTGTTTTCCTCAGAACACTTTACTCATCATTTCACAGATCTGCTCAGAATAGAAAGCATTTGATTTAGGAGGTCTTTAAACACACCCTACCAAAATTGGTTTTTCATAAGAAGGCTGTAACTGAACCCATTTGGTCTCGATATTCTGTGTCATTAGATCAAAACCGATTGCATTGTTAACACTGTTCTTTATATACAAGGCCACTCCTCCTCCAAACATGTTTCTATCTTTCCTATGTAAAGTGTAACCATCAATATTGAGTTCATTATAATCAAAAGTTGTGTGTATCAGACAGAGCAAGTACACACAAATGATTTGTAATAACCAGTGTTTCAACCTCATGAACTTTGTTTCTCAGGCTACAAGAGTTTAGTCCAGGTATGTTCATCATGTGTAGGTAAAATGCACATAAAGGGTTAAAATCATACCGTAGTCAATGTGAAGGATGAGCCTCCACATTCTGTGGTCTTGGTTTGATAAATCACTTTTCATATTTCAAGACGGCCAGGTTGCCTCGCTCCCTTGCCGCTTTCAGTTGTGGCAAAAGCTCTTCATTGATGTAGATGTTGCTGCCTTTCAGCTTGCCGGCAGCAGCAAAGATGCTTTTCTGTCTTTAAAACGTTGCAGCTTCATTATGATTTGTCTCGACCTTCCCTGGTCACGGTACTAGCCCACTCGAACAGCATTGTCTCTGGTTTTTCCTCTTGTTCATCATTTATCCCGTCCACAACGATGTTGTTCCATCTTGTAAAAATGTCCATATAGTCGAGTTTATCACACAGTACCTTCAGCTCACTGCGTGTGTTGTTTATATGTGTGTCGAACTTCTCCAATTTGGAGTGCGTTTCTCTTCGGCTTGGAGGTTGTTCATCACACCATCTGTGAACTGTAAACTCATCCAGCCGTGTATTTGTATTGTCCATCGCCATTTGGACAAACAACTTCAAAGCATCTTGTTGCTGTCGGAACTTCTCTTTGTAAAATTCCTCCTCTGACGGACCCGACTTCGAAGCCTTTGGAGGAGCCATCTGTGGTCTGGTGGAGGTCTGACTCCTCAGCCTGGGCCTGGTGGAAGGGGGAGGCCTGGCTCCTCAGCCTTCAGTCCTGACGTAAGGTGAGCTTTGTTCAGCGTCACTTTGAGAAGCAATCATCCCCTCAGCCATGGCCTGTTTGTCCCTCCCTTCTTTAGCTGTGGTTGTTTTTCTTTTCAGGCCTTTATCTTCTGGGAGTTCCAATGTCCAATGGCTTAAAGGAATAGAAGTTCTTTATAAAATCCCCGGTGTGACTCGTTTCACAGGTCCTTCAGGGTCACACTGGAACAGAGGCAAAAAACATGTCTGCTGCCTTCCACAGTGGATAGGTGCCTACACAGTTTCAGACAATTGTAAAATAAGTTAACCCCAGACTTCCACTGTTATTGCTTCAAGATCGACACAGAAGTAGTCTTTCCTGATTGTTTCATACTGCATTTCTCTCATATGTATGTTGACCAATACAGCACATGCTGCTTTAAGTGACTTGAGGGCACATCCAAGGTGACGGGAAGAGGCAGATAGAGAAAGGAAATGATGGGGAAGGCAAAAAGGAAAAAGAGATGTGAAGAAGAGGAGATAAAGAGAAGGAGGAGGGAGGACAGGGAAGGAGGAGAGCACATGGGACCGGACTATTGATCCCATTGTGACATTGATTAAGCATCCCCTGATTCACACTGCCTTGTGTTACTGTGTGTGTGTCAGTGGCCTATTTTATGTATGAGTGTGAGGGAATGTATTCAGAAAGGATTTACAGACTGTGTGTGATACAAGAAGTATATTAAATACAATAACAAATGCAGAAATAAACATACACAATTCCTTTAGCTTTTTCTTTAAATGCACAGTATAGTGGACATGCTTTGAAAATGTGTATGTACATGCATGTGTGCATGTGTGTCACGTGTATGCTCATGGGACAGAGCAAGGTTCCTTTTTTTATACTTGTTCTTTCTTTCTTTTTGATTACCCTCACACCCCCTCCAAAAATACCCCCACACCGACATTCTTCTTTGTGTGCACGTTTTCTTGTTTTATTCATCATTAATCCTGCAGTCTGGGGATGTCACAGACCGCCCGCCCCCCTGCCCCCCCTTTGCTGCTGCCACCTCTCTTCTGTGTGTGTTTATGTGTGAAGGGCAAGGGTTTGTCATCCTGTGCCCTGTGTCACTCCGCCTGTCCATTCAGAGCATGCCACCCCCTTTGCTGAGGATAATTACCTCCACCCCCACCCTTCACTGATCCACTTCATTCTCTTCTGTTTCCACCCCCAGTCCCACTCACCTCTGTTCTCTCATCACTTGTCTTTAACATTTATTTTCAAAGGACTTAAAATCACAAACATTAATCACAGTTGTATCATCATAAAGGCAACAGGAGGAAATGATCCTGCTAAGTGACAGATACAACAATGGAATTCTTTTTTCTTTAAACCGTAAGCAACAACTTTTGCATCCAGGGTCATAAAGTCATCAATTACAAGCTTATTTCCTTTTAAAATCATGCACATACCTTAATTGTTTTTTCTCAGGATGAGCTGTGAATTAAACAAAAGTCCTGCATTTTTCAGACAATCTTGAAAAATGTCGAAAACTCTTTATATTTAATGCCTTTATATGTTATGTGAAAACGTGCCAAAAACACTTGATGTGATCATTCATTCAAGAGATTAAAAGAGGTGATTCTGTCAATATTCCAAAGCAATTGACTAAAACATTTCAGCCTCACACACAATAAATATCGAAGATAACTTATCTGTTCTTTCAAATGCGGGCCTCTCACTCAATTCATAAATTGTGCCTTTTCTCTTCCTGTACCCTGTAAAAAAACATGTCTTTGCAGAAAGTAACATTAACACATACTTAAGTAACTCCTTAGACCCTGGAATATTTTTCCTAATAATTTTGACACCCACACCTCGAGGTTAACACCCATGTCTGAGCTGATACTAAACATCCAATGTCAAATGGACCTTGGACCCAATCTCTGCATCCCACGGAAGGATAAGGAGTTCCTGAAAAAGGTTGTGCTCAATGTATATATATATGACAGCAATTTTCATGTTAATTCTGAACACAACACCGTAAATAGTGCATCCACTAAATATTTTCCATTATGTCTATTGTTAAATGCTGTATTTTTGTTTCTTTTGACATATTTTTTTGTGAATGACCATATATGGGTTGTGATGGAACCAGAGGCTCTATCACCTTCAGCACAGCCCTGAAAGCTCACAATGATGATGCTTACAGAGATAGATGGCATCATCATTATTATCATTACAACAGCTCCTTACAAAGTTGCCTCCATACTGTAAGAAGACTTCTGCTAATGGAGGAGTCATCATTTTGTCGGGCACAGAATTCATCACACCTTTCTAGAACAATAGCCATAATGCTCAAACAAACTTGGGCGAAACGTATGTGGAACGGACTTTGTAGAGGTAACACCAGCCTGCGTTTCACAGACCAGGAAAGATGGAGATGAGCTTTGAGGAGAGGCTGGCAGACGAGCTATGAATGTACCTACACTTTTAGTACAAAGTACAAGGACTACAGAGAAGAGCTAAGGATTGTAGGAAATGTAGGATTTCACAGAAAATACGACGTGGCAGTGTGCTCCAGGTGGCTACGAAAGCTCTGATGAGTGCAGATATTCTGCGCAGAGTCCATTCTGCCTATGTTCCTCATGAGTATGTTTGGGCTTTAAGACAGGAGATCTGATGAATACTAGAACCTGACAAAAGGATGGTCAAGGTTTACTTGTGAGCTTCAAAGCCGCCAAAGACAGCTCCGGTCACTGAAGCAGGAGCCTTTGATGGCCTTACTAAAAACTATTATACACTTCAGTATCTTTCAGTTTTCTCCTACAGCCTGAGCACAAACAGCATGATATACTGTGTTGACAGTGGACTGACTACCTTATTGCCTCTCATACTGGGTTCACATCAATAAGGCTGAATGAATCCTTTAAGCATAATGTCAACTTGTTCCAAGGGTCGAGCGCATATATAGCTACAAACGTACCACTTGGAGAGGCGGGCTCACCACTGACCATTCTTTTTGTCAAAAAAATGTGGTCGATTGCATTGAGAGACTAACTGATCAATTCCATAATTCCAGTTTTGGATAGAGATGCAGAGAGATGTTCCTATTAGATTTACAAGAACAGACAAAACAAAGCAGCAGCAAAGACAGACAAGGGTGGGAAAGAGGAAAGAGAAAATGCGACCACCTTCATCAAGGAACAGAAGAAGAAATTAAATTTTTAAAAATTGTGGTACTAGACACAATTGGCAGAATTTGCAGGGATTGGTGAATTTGTATTAAGAGTTGTGATAGCAACATTGTAAATTCCTGGAGGGACTATCTGTTGCTTACTAGTTTTCTAGAGAGGGTAGCCTCAAGACCCTTACCCTGACCCTCTGAGGCTTTTGTGGTTTTAGTAACATGTTGGACTTTCCTTTAAGGTTTTTGTTGTTGTTTTTTAAAAGAATGAGAATCACGCCAATCCAATGTCTCATAGTTTAAAAAACCTGATGCTTTTGTTGATGATATGCATACTTATATTTTCTTAAACTTTCAGTAAAAAGATGAAGACATAACAGAAAATGTAAAAACAAAAATGCTGTCTTTTATAGCTGTTGTATGGTTTTGAAGTGTGCTTCAGGCAGCTATGTTTAATAACCAGATTATGAACTGATATTACCGTCAGCCTTGAAGTCATTTTCATGGGGGAGGGGGCAAAAGGTGAGCCGTAGAGCTAGAGTGGAATGACCATGAGATAGAGCATTAACATTAGCATAGCCATGGGGATGCTAGCTGCTGTGTTCTCCTTTGATTCTTTTATTTTTGTGTGACCTACAATTTAAAAGAGAATAACAGTGTATTATTTTAGTTTTCTACACTTTTGACTGACCCTTTAGATGAAGAAAAAACAGTGTTACAGTAATAATAAAGCAACTAAAGTTAAATGGAAAGCTTATGTTTTTCTGTGTGATTGTAGAGTGTGGGCGTTACAGGGTACACATTGTGCTGCTATTAGATCTTGAAATGCAACTCAAGGAATGAAACTCCTTCAAAAGCCAATAGGCTAAAGCTTGACTTGATATTCATTATCACTGTGTCTCTTCTTTTAAACCGGCCTCCACTCGGTCAGAAGGGGGGTGGGGGGCGAATGGGAGACGACCCCTCACTCTCTTTGATGCCCAGTGCGTTGTGTGTATTGATCGCAGTGGCTCAGTAGGAGAAAATAATAGGGTGGTGAAAGCTTAGTAGAGAGAGAAATAAAACCACACAAACTCATACTTGCACACACACACACACACACGTTCCTAGTTTTTTCCATATGGATATTGGTGTGTATGTCCAGACTGCTTCATTTGCATGAGTGTGAGTGTTATCTATGCAAATAAATCCTTCCAAGCCCTTTGTGCCTCAGGGTGATGTGATGCGGCCAGTGCCCGAGCAACCGTGCCCAAGCTAATTTACGACCAACCTAGTGTTTCCCTCAAAGCCTGTGCCCGCACCCACACAGGCACACACAAAAGCTTGATGACACCGCTGTGAAACATGTCGTCTAGACGACATTAAACCCTGTGTCCGCCCAGGGTAATTGTTTTATGCAAATAGGAAGAGCCATGGCTGACATGATTGGGCCAGACTTGGCGTTGATTGAAGTGTATGTCTCTGTCTGTGCGCGTGTGAGGCAGTTGTGTTTTTGCTCACTTGTTATAGATGTGTTCATAATTGTGTTGTAATGTTGGTAGCCATTAGTGTTATAGTTATTTCTGGACATGCGCTATTATACAGCAGCGCTAGGTGAGACAATAAACATACATCACAAATATATTGAGGTTGAAGACAACACACACATCAGTGTTCTATGAAACTTGTCATTAGGGTGAAGAATTAATCCACAATCAGACCCCATATACTGTATTACAGTTAAAGCAAGTTTGATTCATGACAGGAATATGAAAATGGAGACATTCATTGCAAAGTCACTTAAAGCTTGTGTTGATATTGGAGGTGCACACACACATACACCCTGGGCCATGTGTTATCAGGGCAACCATCAGAGGGGAACGTGTGTGTGTGTGTGTGTGTGTGTGTGTGTGCGTGTGTGTGTGTGTGTGCGTGTGTGCGCGCGTGCGCTGTGGTCCAAATCGTGAATTTAATTTCATGCTGGATTTGCGGAGCTCATCTGAATTGCATGTGAGCTCTGCCTGATGGGCCTCAGTCTCAGTGGTGAAGCTACACACATTAAGACGCAGATGCTGCCATTGATGGCAAAAACAAGCCTCTCGGAAATATCATTCTCCCACAAAAGGTACTGTATCCATGGTCCAGGTAGGATTATGTCCCTGCGATTGAACCACTTTATTCCTTACTTTTCTGATATTGTTATTTAACATTTTATTGTGACAACATCAGTTTATTGTAGTTGTTGGTTTACATTATGTAACATTGTCATCAACACATATTTTATGCTCACTTGGGGTCCTATCTCTCACTGCAGTTTACTCCTAAAATTGGGCAACTTGTCTGACTACTCTCTTTTCCATTACAGGACTAAACAGATAATTAGACATGCAGAAGAAAATGAATAATCCCATTAAGAGAATAAGTACATCTTAATGAAGTCGCCTGCTCTTTGCCAGTCAAGAGAAACAGACAAATTGATGTTTTGTTATATATCCAAACACAATATATACATAAGGAGCCCTTACTACGACCATGACTGTTCACAGCTGAAAATAGTTTGCAGTCAAGTCTATAAATAATCCATGGGATTATAGTTGTTGATTGATAAATGTCAGTCTGAGTGTAATCTGTGCAGGATGTACCTTAAATTACAATCTGAGTTAGCATGGACAAGCACTAGCACTTAATGAACTTGATAATAACCACCATAATTATGATAGAATGAATAGAGCCACTTCCTTCTTATACTCTGGTCATCTGAAGAATTAAATCAACCAAAAATGTATTCATAGCTTTTCTGTATAAGATTTTTTTTTTCCATGTGCCACGGTTACATGATGTTTTTTTTTTTTTTTTTTTTTTTTTTTTTTTTAAATTCGGAATTAGTTATTCCAAATTAAATTATTCTGGATTAAAGTGTTATGTTTTGTGTTTATATGGAAATAGTAATTCCGAAGCTTCAAATTGAGGTTTACATGGAAAACTGATTTATTTGGCTTTATTCAAATCCGCTTTAAATCTGTGGTTAGTTTCTGATTGAACGGGGACGAATGTTACATATTCACGTCTATAAAAACACACAACAATCCTTTTTTTCATTATATCCATGTCTTTTCAGATTCATTAAATAAATTGTCTCGGCTGGAATCTGTGTGGCCATCCTGGATCATGTCGTCACCAGCGCGTCATTGCAGAGCAGAACAACTGGAATTAACTTATTATTTAACAAATTATTTAATTCGGAATTAAAATTGGAATAAACCAGCGACTTAATTTGGATTTAAGTTTAATTTGGAATTATATTTGAAATAGGAAATAATTGTTTACTAAGTCAGTTTAAAGAGGATTTAAATTTTATTCTGAATTAAAGAGGAATTAAAGTTCTCATGTAAACATGGCCAATGAGAAGATTCCACTGGTTTAGTGAATTTAGCACTACATACCTGTGTCCTTTACGAAGCAACAAAGCCCCAAACATAACTTCTACATTTTTGAGCCCTTCTCCCTCTAAATGTTAAAAGCTTTTTCTTGAATCAACTGCAGCTACAACTGCTATTCTCTTTGAGTCCAGCATTCCATCTTGAGCCCTTTACCTTCCAAATACTCTATTATTAACTTTGACACACTGGTTCTCCTTCCCCCTCTCGACTTCTCTCGCCAGCCTCAACATCCCAGTGCTCTTTGAGGCGTCATCCCAACAATTCCATCAGAACTCTCATTAAGGCACTGGCACAGTTTCTCAAGGGAAGGTGGCTAACATGAGCTGGAACCTCTGGGAGGTTGTTGGGGAAACTTTTTAAGAGGTCACCTCCTCGTTTCCATCTTGCGTGTCCTCTCATCCATGGGTTCAGCCCATCATCAGGTCCTGTCAGCCAGGAGTGTAAACAAGCTAAAAGGTTAGAAATGTTTTCAACCAATGTCTTCCCTCATTAGAGACCAGGGACAGTAAGACAGGACAACAGGGTCAGACTTCTTCCTTCAAAGTGGAAACTTCTTTCATACTGGAGAATGATGATGGGTAAAGGAACCAGTCTGGAGCGTAGTTAATATCCTGGTGGTTCAAATGACTTATTTCTAAGATAGTGTGTGCCTTGTGCACTTGTGTGTTCTTTGATTTGTGTGCTAAATAAATGAATACTAATAGCAACATTGGTTTGGATCTCACACATTTGCACAAATCACAGAAAACTAATATCTCCCCATTTATGAAGATTTGTTGTCATTCCAATTGTATCTATAGTTAGAAGTGTAATCTAATCTTTTTCCCAGCATTTATTATTCCAAAATATTAATGGCATCACATTGGTTCAATAGTAGTAAACTATTCGTAGCAATGTTAGTTATCTCAAAAAAATGAAAAAAACAATAACATTGAATGCACAAAAACCTGCAAATGTACAGGTTAATTACCTTTGAGCAAAACAGCTAGGACAGCAAACATTCCCACAATGCAAACTACACTAAGACCTCAAAAACACAGTGGATCTCATTTATCAACCATTTGCTCAGCTCTTTGCATAAGACCATATCCACAAAAAGATCCTGTATTTATCCATTTTGATGTGAATAAAAGCAACGATCAGAAGTCATTTCAGGTCTGAGCTATGGGCAAATCTGAGTGTGTGGATTTGTGGTGCAGTCTATAACTAGATATTAAAGACATATCAGTAAAAATCTCATTTAAATGGGACTTAGGGCAGGATTTTTGAAAAAATACATATTAATTCTAAATCTTTTCTGCTAATGGGTGGTGAAGAGTTAAAAACCAAAAAGAATGATCTCACACACACATCTCCTCTTTGACTTGAACAGTGTGCTGTGTATTTGGGGTCCTGCAGAAGTGATAAACTGGAAGAAGACAAGTGCAGTGGACTAAACTACTGTTTGGCTTTTAGGTTTGTATGGTTACAATGATCTCAAGCATCATCAGGCCTGCAACGAAAGGAGACACGAGCTCAAAGACTGACAATTTAAAAAAGGATATTGTGTATTTTATGGTGATTAATCTTTGTTTTAAATACTAAAATATGTTGTTTGATTACAGTACTTCTGTGTTTTTTTCTTTTTTTTTTGTTCCTGACACTCATAACACATTGTATTAGAGGTCCATCATAACAAGGTTAGATATAAAGTAAAGGTGTGCTGGAACTTCACAGGGTTCAGTTAAATTTGAGATTTGTAAGTCCAGGACTTCATCAGGTACAAATCTGAAATGTGTGGTGGCTTAAACATGAACAAATATATTTTTGTTTACTTCATCATAGATCAAAAACTTCTCTATTGTTTTAAGAGATGACAGAACTTCCCACTGTACAATAAGCAGTGGTATGGAATACAGAAACAGTATTTGCACAGATGATAAACACAATGGATGTGCATCAATAAAACAATCTGGTAACGCACACACTGGTGGAGGTCAGTATCACATGATACAGCCAGATGTCAACTAACCAGGTTGTATTGGATGTTCTTTATATATAAACTCACATGTAATGCAATAGACAATTTAAAATGTCCCCACTTAGTAGAGAGGAAGGAATTGTCTTAAACCTTCATTCTGCAAATCCCAACAGACAGAAAGATAGTGTAACAATGAGCTACAACACATTTTCATGACCACCTTAGACCCTGCTGTCTGTGGTATCCCACTCAGCTTTATAGCATCATCTCACCACTGAAAGTGTCCACATACAGTGGCTGGTGTTTCTCCCCTGCTACTGCAGTGTCTTGTCTCTCTGCCCGCTTGTCTGTTTGCTGACTGGCTGTGGAAGAAGTCATTTAACATGCTGAATGTCAAGGTCAGCATGTGCTGTCCTTGTCATCACTCTCTGTAACAGTAGGTCAGGGAAAAGCGCTTTGAAACGACCGGTGCAAGACAAAGAAGAAAAGGCGAAAAGAAGCAGATCCCTGACAGGAAGACAGGAAGGTCACAAAAACAAACATCTTTGTTTTCAACAGCACCTATGGTCTTCCATCTCCTGTGCCTCCAAATGGTGCTTCTACAAAGGTCTTGTTTCTATTTCTGTGTAGTAAGAAACAAAGTTGTCTTCCCCTTCAGGCCGCCCTCTGTCTATGCTTTATATGCTTTATGCTGCATGTTTGCTGTCACATAAAGTAATGACTATTGAGGGATCGGCCCGCTGGCTGTTCCAGACATCACTGTCCCCCCTGTGGTCCATAACACAGAGGGGTTTTAACGCAGCGAGTAATTGCAATATGCCCCATCCAGTACTTTTTACATCCAGGTGCTCACATGCACACACCACACACTCTCAAATGCAAACTGTATTATCAGTACACACTGTTCATTTATTAGCAAGCCCTAATATAAATAAATGAATTGACAAGGACTGCAGAACTACATATATGAAAGTTATATTTATTCATACAAAAAAGAAACTCATCTTTCCTGATTCTAACATGTTCTTTGGCTGTCCTATAATTCCTAAATAAGAAGCTGACAGCATTTGCCACACCACAGACCTTTCATACAGTCATTAAAGGTTGTAAAAAGGGGCCACAACCAGCCTCTGAAACATCAACGATGTGCCAGGACTCCTTCCTCACAACACAACGTCAACCAAACTGTAATTTCAACATACAGAAACAATATAAAAACCGCCATACTGGGGACATTTTTTAGCCATGTGTATGAGCAGCAGTGAAAATGATCGATCATTTCATTTTTATAAATATCTGCCAGGTTTTTTTTTTTTTTTGTTTTTTGTTTTTTATCACAATCGTGATTGGCTCCCAAACCAATGGGAGCATACTTAATATGAATAATTATATATTTTGATCGTTTTAACGCTGATGCAATTTTGAAAAAAAACTTATCAACTTGTTTGAAACACAACCTAAATTCACAGTGAATTAATTTCTGTAATAAATGTTAACCGGGAGGTTTCTAATCTACAAGCAAATTTATTGTCCACATTCAGTAATGTTGATAATTATAAATAATTGTTTCTAAAAATTGTCTGATTTTGTGCATTTTATGTTTACATTTGAAATGAACATCCCAGTGAAAGTGGCCTGCACAGTTTCACCTTGGATTGCACAATCCAGCCAAAAAAAAGTGCTGTGTTCTCTAAAATCAGCTAATGTTTTGTATTTCTGTATGTCACTAACCCGCTGTTTTCCAACACTTTCACTATACATCTTGGCTTTCCATATTTCTAGAAGAAGTGAATATTATCCATGGTCCTGCTTCAAGTAAAATAAAGATTTATTTTGGAAATCCAACCATTCCAATGGTCAGTAAGATACTCAGTCGTGTTTTTAGTTGTAGTGAAAGCAGAACAAAAGCTTTCTGAAAATGTGAATCACAATAAAACAATGTGGGTTAAATGGTTAATAAGTAGGGTTATGAATCATTTGATACAAGATACAACAAAATTTGCTGGACAAACTACAGCATAGTAATTAATTCATTAATTCTTAATGAAAAAGTCACTTCATAATGGTTTTGCTACAGTGATATGCTTTAGTCTCATTCAGAGGGCGAAAACTCCTCCTCCTGACAATGTGAAGAACTTGAGCTCCTCCTTCTTAAACTACCTCACTGGTAAAACAAACACTGCGATTTATTATAAAATATACATTAATTTATTGTCATATATGTAAAGCTACAGGCGTGGAATTTATTTCTGCGCATTAAACCCCTCTCTGAAGAGCAGTGTGGAGCCACGGTGTTGCACCCGGGAGAAGTTCCACTTTTAGTAGCTGTTATACCGCCTCATATCGCCTTTGACATGAAGTCACGTGTTTGTGACCCAATGCGACGCAGCGGTTGGACAAAAAAAGGATTATCACCTTAAATGGACTATTCCTGTGGTTAGGAGAGGAGAGAATGACAAGAAAGAGACTTAGCAGCTTAACACTCTGGTGAGTGTTTGAAACAGATGTCTGACTCCGCTGCTGCTGCCGCAAACACACACACACACACACACACCCTGAAGCAGCGTTTGTCGGAGTCACAATCAGAATAGACGCTTAAATATCCATGTGTTTTAATGTAATATGCAGTTTTTTGGCTGAAAACAATAACAAGAGTGTGTGGATTGCAAAAGAAAATGGCTATGGTGATCACTGATCACCCTTGCAAGAGCGAGGCATGAAGTTTGCATCTATAGACACACCCACTCATGCAAATGCATGAAGGCCCTAAAACAGCCTGTTTTAAGATGCGTCATGAAAGTGACTTTTCAAAGGGCTAAAACTCTGAAAAACAGGTGAGTTGTTGGGGTTTTTAGAACAAATTGAGATAGGTGAAAAATAGCATAATACTGGACCTTAAACAGTAATGTTTCATAAATATGCAAAATATGCTTCTCACACTGACACATACAAGAATTTATTTCTTATCATCATGAGAATGAAAGTTTTGCTGCGTATTCATAAGACAGTATTTCTCAAATGGGGGTACACAATGGCACTACAATGGGTACTTGTTAAAGAAAGATAATGGAAAATTAACTAATGAAGGAATTAAGAAAATATGGGCTTTTATAATGTTTTTAAGGTAAAAATGATAATGACAATAATGATGATGGAAATTATCTTGATTAGAAGATGAACTGACAATGCAAAAGTCAGTCTTGGTCCCTCACCAGGCAGTAGAGTACCAGAAATAATAAAAGTATAGAAATAAATCTATTCACGAGACACTAAATACTGTTTAATTTTACTTGTTTACAAATTACAGTTAGATTCTTTAAAATGAATGTTATCACTCATTCATTCCATCATTTCGCTCAATAGTTGGTTTTTCACAGAATTCTGAGCAATTCTGGCCCGGGAGTCATTGACAAACCGACGGACATGTCCCCTGATTAAAAAAAAAAAAAAAAAAAAACTGCATTTGATGATGCTTTGGACCATAATCATATTGTAATTACGAACTTGAACCCTTAAGTATTCTACAGTAAAATAATTACAGCAGTATCGGGATTTTACAGCATGTAGTGATTTTAATACAAACAGGTCATTGATACAATAAATTTGGTTGACCCACCACTCCAACCAAGCTCCAGTATCCCTTATATTTTAAGACAAGTGTACAAGAAATCTAAAATAGCCACTTGTCAACCATTTACTAAATATAATTATGTGATTAGAATCTAGTAGGCCGACCTTTATTAACATTGAAATGCTGTGAACATTCTTACTAGGGCTGGTGATAAGGACCAAAACTCATATCTCGATATATTTTCTCAAAATGGTGATATACGATATAAATCTTGATAATTTTATTTCAAATGAAGTTTGACCAGAAAGACAATTATTGGTAAAATGTACTGATGCAAAATGCTACACAGGCACCTTTATTAAGAAACAGATGCACAATATGTGCCACTTTTGGGTTTTTCACCTGTAAGGGACAGCATGTGTGAGTGAGTTCTGTAGTATAGCTTGTTATGGTCTGGGTTAGGATGCACTCATTAATCCTTTTAACTGTGCATTACATTTTTATTTTTATACAAAATACCATATCTATTGATGTATGCAATATTGTAGTTTTCTTTATCACCAAAATAGAAAACTCAATACGTCTTGAATCTCGATATGTTGCCCAGCCCTAATTCCTACATGAAAACATAAATGGGTATATGAAGCACATTTGTTTATTTCGCCCTTGAACCTCACATCACGTCACTGAAATGCAGTGTAGGTGTAATGATGCTTCCCTGTCAACCAACCAGCTTGAAAGGCCTAATACACCCTAGAACTAAAAGCTATTGATCAATAAAGATAGTTGTCTCTCTTTTTTTACTCCAATGCTTGGTTCGGTTTGTTGATATCCCAATTGTTTTGGTTGATATAGCTTGTGTCTCCTGTTAACTGCTATCATTTACATGTTACATATTTCAGCTTCAGAAAGTTAGTCCAGTGAAGGGCTGACAGGATTAGGAGGTATTTTGTCTTCCACTTTGAACATGCTTGAATTTCTTGAGCTTTATCAGAAAAAGCATATACAGGCAATGGATGGATATTTTGCATTCAGGGGTGGACTGGCTATCTGGCATACAGGGTACGCTACATTTTTAATTTTTTTGCTGGTCTTTTTTGACGGGTGAGTTAAGGCAGATATGGCAAAAATGGTCCAAAAGTGGAAAAAAAACATGACAAATAAAGAGTACAGAGTGACTAAAATCGGCCAAAAGCAGTCAAGACTCAAGAATGGCCAAAAAATTGACAAATAAAGAGAATAAGAGGAACCAGGTGTTATGCGAAGGGTAGCATAAATGGGCAAAATGTGACAAACAATTGTGAAAAAGAGCAAAATGTGACAAAAACTTAGCTTATTTGGATGAAAAGTGGCAAAAAAAAATTAAAAAGAGGACAAAGTTTGGATAAAAGTTTAAATAAAATTGGCAAAGGGTAGCTAAAGTCTGAAAACAGAGTCAGAACTTTTTGAAAAGTGGCAAAGATGGGACAAAGGAAGATGCTAAAATGTAAATAGGTAAAAAGGGGTTAAAATTGTCCCATTTTTAAGGTGTTTTGGGGGAATAAAAATGTAAATTAAGACATAAAGAGCCACAGGCTTCTAAGTGGTGTCTGCTGATAATGTAGTGGATTGGTCTGGACAGAAAATGCCAGGGCTGAATTTTTGTCCCTGTCCACCCCTGTTTGTATCAATACATTTTTAGTGATTAACATTTTCAATGTTAATGAGAAAACCATGCTTATAGCTTAAAGGTAGGGTAGGCGATTTTCAAAAGTTAGCATGATTTTGCTCCGTCTCACTCACATGCATGCGCACAGCTGCTACAGAAGAGGAGCTCAGCTCATCACTTGTATTGTGTAGAAACTTTGTTGTTTCATGTCTCATTCAGCAGTAGGTAAACAATAAACTTTATCATTATATGTGTTAAAAAATGTGACCAAAAACTCTGTTTTAACTCTGTCAGCGGTGACGCGCTTTCAGTGTGAGCTTGTGCATGCGAGGGATGGAGAGCGAGCAGGGAGACGTGATTGTTTTTTTTTCCATTGATCGAAGTTATTACAGGTTTACAGCTGCTACAGTTGATGGATTTTCTCCATTCCTTTTTCAGAGCACATAAGATCTTAATTTCTGCCAGGACAAAAAGATAATTTCAACCAAAAACTTAAAAAGTGTATCTGGATAAAATCGCCAACCCTAGCTTTAACATTTTATTAGAAAAACAAAAAGCCAAACAAAGACGAATTCTCTCAAGGTAATTGACAACAAAACTGTAGTTTTTAGAGTTTTGTGTTTACAAGATACATTTGAACTAAGAGTTCAAATAAAACTAAAACAATAAAGTGCCATTTGATTAATGATAGATTAACGCTGTGGAAAAAGCAACAAGGACACAAACATAACTGATGTTCAGTCTACTTTAATAAAATTTTAATGAGACAAATTAAAAAAACAAAAAAAAACATTTAGTTGTTTTAAATTTTAGTTGCTAGTTTGGGTCAAAATCCATTATGTTTATCTTTTCATCAAGTGTTTTTTCCCCCCTGTTTTTACATCACATTACCAAATCCCTGACTAAAGTGGTGTTAAATGCAGCTCCACGGGCTGCATGTGATCTTTGTAATTAGTGTATTTGCTCTTTGATGGCTTGGTATGACTCCACCACTCAAGTTTTTTATGCTTTTTAAATAGTGGAAATGCTTAACAGAAAGGAACACAACTATAGAAAGCCTGAGGTCACAAACTCAACCCTTTAATAGCTATGTTATCTGTTTTCCCATCATTCTAAGCTCAGTCCGAAAACCGTTTTTCATCATTTCTGATGTATATTGTATGCACAAGTATCAGCTATTTATTACAAACCCATCACTTCCTTCCATCATCGAGTTTCTGTTCTACTGCTATTTTCCAGAAGCTGAGTAAACAATTCATTGAGTTGCCCCTCACCACATATTATCATCTGTTGCTTGGGCTCTGTGTTTAGACAGGTAAGTATGATTAGAGCAGGGTTAAAATGACATTGAAAGTTTGTGTTTAATGAGTCAAATCCAACATGTGGTTATTATGTTCAAAGATAGGCGCAAATAAAGTGTCCCTGAGAGATGATAGGTATGATGTGTGATTGTATGACACTTGACTGCCTTCATTCAATGTTTGAAACACACTGATGTTTGATTGCTTTGTGTAATTTTTGTAAGTTTTTTTTTCTTTTTTTTTTTCTACCCAGTTATTTTGTTGAACTGCTCGAGGTCAGATGACAAGAGTTGTTCTATTTCTCAGTGTGGTTTAATCAAGTTATATTCAGAAGTAAAGTTTTTGATGACCTGCTGTTCCTGAAACTAAGAAAGGAAGTGAGTCAAATCTGTAAAAGGAATACTCATATCAAACATCTTGTTGGGCTGGGGTGCAGAGGTGGCAAAATAACTAGTTTTTAGAACTCAAGTAAAAATACTTAAATAAAAAATGACTCTGGTAAAAGTAATGAAGTTTCTCCCTTACTTGAGCAAAACTAAAAAATACATGCTACTAAATGTACTTAAAGGTACACAGTGGACTGTTTGACTTAAAGAGTTGACCCATATGAATTATTTTAAATGATTCCTCAGGCCAATATACAGTGCTTGACAGCATCAATGCTCTGAGCGGGGCTTCCCTCTTGAAATGACGACTATGTAAGTTTGGAGGTCATGTGACCTGGAGAATGCCTGGAGAATGTTTCACTTTACGGCAGTCACGTGACCACAGGCTCGGATATATATAGTTCCCACGTAACGTCACAACATACAGGCATTTCCCGACCCGGCGCCATTGTTGTGGGCAGCTGAAACGAGTTTAGCCTCTGTTTACAGCCAAAAGAGCACAAAATAGTAGTTTAGTGTTGGGTTAATGGTGCACTAATCACCGTGATAGTTCAGTTAAACGTGGATTCTTTAGTAAGGGAAGTCGGCAAGTCATATCCGTAACTTCGGGATAATAAGTGGCTCTCATGGCCGGGGTTCGAGGCTGGGCTCGCGCCACGGCTACAGTCTAAGGGCTGGAGCAGCAGCCGCCACCTCCACATTCTTCTCCCTGCCACTGGAGAAGCGGGCCTGCCTTGCCCCTTCGGCCCAGCCTCACCGCGTCAGTGGCGCCCCCCCCATTACCTGACCCTGCTGCCGTTGTCGGCGAAGGGGGCCGACGACTGTGGCGAGGCCAGGGAGTAGGGAGGGCGCCACCGACGCGGCGAGGAGGGCTGAGCGGCGGGGAGAGGAGGGCGGCGCGAGCCCAGCCCCACTTTGTACCCCAGCCCTTAGAGCCAATCCTTATTCTGAAGTTACAGTTCAACTACTGTCTGTATACACAGTCAAAAGACAAGGGAGGCTGGCCCGACTGACTGTTTTCTTGATTTTTGCGACAGAACTGCTGCACTCGTGGCCACTAGGGGCGCTGGCGTAAAAGTTACCGGTCTAGCACCCCTCGTGGCCAAAAGTTTCACAGTGTGTCTTTAGGTAATAAAGTTAAAAGTAAAACAAAAGTCCCTTCAGTAATAGGACAGGGTATTCAAACCAGCGAATTCCATACATTTATTTTTTTCAAGAACTTGTAGAATACTTATACATGGAAACAAGTCAAATCTGGATAATTTAGCACTAATTATAGATAAAACTTGCAAATGCTCAATTAAACCCAGAGTAGCTTGAGCAGCTTTTGTTAACATTTTAAAAACTTGAAAATGTTTACCTTGAAACTAAGGGACCTGCCTAACAGAAAAAGCTCAAACTACCAAAATCTTGCATCTTTTTACGTTGTGGCATCATCTTCAAAGGTCTTCAAAATAACAAGCTCATTTTTTTTTTCAAATGTAGGGAGTAGAAAGTACAGATATTTGTTTACAAAAGTAAAAGTAAAGAGTTCTACAGATACCAGAAAAAAACTACAGTAAGTACAGTAACAAAGTATTTGTACTTTGTTACCTCGGCTGGGGTGTGCCCCATTTGAAGTGGAGGCTGGCGCAAACGATATTGGCTGAATTATCCACAAGGCAGTCTAGCTTCCTACTTTGTGGCATTGAGGGTTATCTGACATTTCATTGTAGTGTAAATGGTAAATGGACTTGATTTATATAGCGCTTTATCACCACACTGAAGCAGTCTCAAAGCGCTTTACATATCAGCTCATTCACCCAATCACTCTCACATTCACACACCAATGGGACAGGACTGCCATGCAAGGCGCTAGTCGACCACTGGGAGCAACTTAGGGTTCAGTGTCTTGCCCAAGGACACTTCGACACATAGTCAGGTACTGGGATCGAACCCCAAACCTCGCGATCAGAAGACGACCCACTACCACCTGAGCCACGGTCGCCCAGTGTATGTTGAACAAGGCATGAATCTAAGCAACAGTGTCAAGGTTTACAAAAAAGAAAATAGTTCACAGACAATTGGAAAATGAAGAAGTCAAAGAAATCTATTTCATCACCCTTGTAGACTTTTTGATTATACTCTGCCTAGTGGCACCATCTGCTTCAAACTGTTCTTTTAGTTAGTTATAGAATTAATCTAAAGCTGTGTTAAAGTGACACCATATTTTAAGTGAGGTTGCTTCACCAGAATAGTCAGGGTCTCGTTACCTTGATTTGTCTCAGTCTGTGTTAATAATGCAGCTTTTGAATAACTCCGAAAATCAAGTGTAGTTGCATGAGTTGCTCGTTTGAAGTCGCCGTTACTTGGGTAGGGCACTTCTCAGTGAGGAAAATAACAATGGAGAAGAAGAAACCTGGCTCATCACTCCAGAATAAATAATCTTATCACCATTTATCTACCAAGTGCTCACCTAATTGTTTTGCGGCCCACATTGCTGTGTGCTCTACATCACATTTGGTTAACAACTCATGATTATTCTGAGCTATAAAGCATTTGTGTTTTGACTGCAAATCAATAGTTCTAGGGCTGTTTGCAACAGTTCCAAGACCACTGTTTTCTTCTGGACTAGAAGCTTATTTGATCCGTGTCAGAGTTAATTTGTGTATTTTACACCTTGCCAAAAGAGCCAGACTTTCCTTAGAAACTAACCCTAGCGCCGTTAATGCGGGCCACAGAGGTCTTGGTCCTAAAGTTTCTTTTTGTGTAATTGTAGAGCTGGACGGTAGATCTTTTGGTTTACATCATCATATTTCATGCTCCAACCCTAAAAATATTCCACTCTTCTGGTTCTAGATCGTAGCTTGTTATGATGCCTCAAATTGGATTGGTGCAATGATGTTTCAAACCTTCTTAAGCCAATAGAGTACCTCTCTTATTAGATGGTATTCTATTGGCTGATGATGGTGCTCTTAAAATGCAGGTAGTTGGATTACACTTTTGTTTTTTGAAGTCGATGGCTGTTAAGGGATGTGGTTGAGATAAAGATTCTGACTACCCTTGAGGTTAATAGTACAGTATGTTTGACACCAATTCAAAAAGGTATGCTTTAATTAATGCTTTTTGGTGGAAAACATGGATTGAACTACTTAAACTCACAGCAATAGTGTCCTGGTGGAGGACACTTAGTTTTGCATTTATTTATTGTGGCTATGACCATTTACTGTTATGAAATTTAAAAGATTTCCCTCTGGTTATTGGCCAAAATTGATGTCATGTGTTTGGATCAATGGGAGTCACAAGGCATTCTCTGAGCACTCATTGACACTAAAGCATATGCCTCTGGTCAAAATCTGTTCAAGCGCCATTCACGAAGGGTTCAGCCCTTCATGAAGATTGGACATTGCTGTTTAGAGGTTCTCTAATGACACATTACTTAAAATATCATTTAAACATATTAGCGCATTTGTATGTGCTGGTCAGTCCCATGATAGGAGGAATTTGAATATTTCAAATGGGTATATGGGTGTATGGTGTGCGTTCGACCAAATTCATGCAAGCTCCGATATTAATAATTTCTGACGCGATTGTACGATACGATCAGATCTCACATCTGGTCTGACCTTGTGTACGCAAATCTGAGTGTGTGGATTTGTGTAGCAGCACGGCCTAATGTGACTCTGAATCTGAAGTCTTAGATGTCTGACGTTCAGCACTGCACGAGGTGCCAAAGCTGAGCCAGCTTGGGGGTGAGCGGGCTCATGCCCACCAGCTAGACTAGTCTAAATGTAAAAAACTGTTTTGATAAAAAAGCAGGGGTTTATGCTTTTAGGCTGTGGATGAGTAACATTTTATTTAAACTATCATTTTCAGTTATTAATAATTTAATTCAATTTGACCAAATCTTGAAACAACATTAAAACAGAGAAATGGCGATAGGGAAAATGGAGCGCTTTCTTGTACGGTCGCCCGTGTGCACATGATATGAGTTATAACACGTGTTTTAAAGGCTATTTTGCATAATAGGTGTGCCTTCAGATTTTTACTTGTCCTTTGGTGTGCCTGGGCACAAAAAGTATGGGAACCACTGACAAAGAGGATGGGTAGCTGACCGAAGCCCGTTGGGACCCATCGGGTTGGGTTCGTACAGATTTTAAGAACTGGTGGTAGGGTTTGGTCACATAGTATCCTTGCTCGTAGTGTTCTTTCCATTCCTGCAGCAGCAGTAGCAGTGAGCACAGCTTCAACACTGCAGGCAGGACCATCCAGCAGAGGAGGACAGACCTTTTTCTGCACAACAACTTGGAATCGCTTTTGCTTTGATACCTGGATTATGTAAATTAAATCACTGGGTCTTTTGCATGCATTAACCACTAAAACAAACATAAATCTGTTGTTTGTATGAGGGAAAATGTAAACTGTCGGGTCGGACCCGGAGGAAAAAAGGCGGCCAGATCCACACTCTAGTCGGACATATCAGGCAATGTGATCGAAATGGAGTGCAAAGCTGCACTTCAGGTCAGAAAAATGGTGGCCATAGTTTGTTGTGATCCAATATTTTACTACTCTTGCAGATGTAGCCTGTGTGGTCTGCTATTTGAAAACACACCATTTGTCATCTAACACTTGTGCACTGATTGTGTTGATCTGCTTGAAAACCACAAGCTGTCTAACCTTTACACCACCCGAGCATAGCATCTACTGGGTCATGTGTAGTAATATATAAAAGATTAAGAGGTGCTGTAGGCCTCTTTGTCATCCCACACACATGGACAGTCACAAACATGCAAACACATCTCCCTGCACCTGCAACCCCCTTTGCTCTATCATTTGCATATCCCTTGCTCTGCACTAAAAAACCCACTAGAAAAAAACACTTATATTTTCATAAATCTCTCCCATGTCATTTTTAAATTACAGAGATTTATTCACAGAGGATCATATTTGAGAGAATACAATAGTTATACAGAACAGCAGAAAAAAACTACAATTTATGACCAGCTGAGTGAGTGAACTGTTTAAGGTTTCATGTTTTAACTCTCCTTATATGTTTTCATATACAGTATATGATGTTATTGTCCTGTATACACTGTGTAGGATAACAAGTATGAAATAAACAATATAGTGCAACAACTGTTACTCTGCAATTAACGCAAAGGCAAGAATTAAGATATGCATTTACAAGAATATTAGCGTGTCTACATTTTGTGGCAGTGATTGAGACATTTTGGCATTGACCATGACTCCATGCTTGTGTGATACTCAGGATTACTATTGCAACAACACATCATCAGTAGGGTAAAAGACCGGGACCCGCTACACTTGCTTGATCTTGTCATGTTTTAATATTTCACTATATTGCTGCACGACAACAACCTACCTCACTGCATCAAATGGCAAGATTGATGCTCATTGCTAATGTACCTTTTACAAATAAACCAGTACTACTGGTGTACTACAGGCGAGACAAGTGTGTTAGGAAAGCCCATTCTGGGGTGGGACTGGACCTGGATAGCTTGAAGATGCTGGCTGTGAGATTTTGGATCATCCTTCTCACTGTCAGAGGTCGGAATGTTGGAGGATCCAGATGCAGAGGAGGGAGGCAGAGTTGCTCAAAAACCAGTCCTTTTATTGTAAACAAAACCTCGAAAAAACAAAGCACAAAAACTAAAGGCCAAGCAAAGAGAAACTATCAATTGGGAAATCACCACGGGACAGGAGCAGGAGGCAAAATGTTTACGTGGCCAGATAACATACAAAGTCAATGGGAAGAAGTGGTAAGAGGCAAATAATTTTCCTGTTGGGCCACATGTTTTGATCCGCGCTGCAAGAGCATTGGCCGCGGCATGCACACGGACACCGGTCTTCTTAATCTTTTTTCGCATGGGGAAGAAAATAATTTTGGCAGTGTGTGACCACCCACAGCTCTACAACATGGAAAACAGAAACAGTGAAACTCAGCGAGTTGGATGCATTGCTGGTTAACCTGGTCAATCCAGGAATGCAGGGGTCAAGCATTTTGACAGCTCCACAGAAGGTAAAGAGCAGCGATTTTACTGGGTTGATGGTGAAAAGAAAGGGAGTCTGGTTGGCGCCTTTTTTATATTTGCTACATATGTGCACATAGGAAGCAAATATGGGGAAAACCTTTTTAAATCCCAAAGAAGCATGCCCGTGTCTCGAAAATCTGCGCCGCGTCTGGTGTGAACGCAGTATAACATCTCACTGACGTATTTTGGACCAAACCCATTCACAGGTTTATACACCAGCAGAGGAACTCTAAAGTATATTCTGTCTAAATAGTGAAGGAGGCTTGATTAGGAATGGGCCACACCTGAGTGCCAAACATGAAGGAGCCAATCACTCACAAACCATACACACTGACTCACTGGGAGGTGGAGACATGAGCAAGAATACCTGGAAATGGGAACCCACCCCCCCAAAAAAAGACCTTCAATCTGGACAAGATCCTGCTTTGATCACTTCACATTATCTGTACAATGTCTGTAAAAATCATTCACTGCAATGCATAATTAATATATATATATATATGTGTGTGTTTGTACATGTAGATATGTGTGTACACTATGTACATTGTTATATATTCCAAAAAATATTTTCACCACTATTTATTGCCTCCTTCGCTCGCATGTTATTATTTTTTTTGTAACTGTCTAAACTGCTATGACACTCAAATTTTCCCCTTGGGATCAATAAAGTACATCTATCTATCTATGTCGCTCTGTCTCTCTCGCTCTCTCTCTCTTTCTCTCCCTCTCTCTCTATCTCTCTCTCTCTCTCTCTTTCTCTCTTTCTCTCTCATTGACTGTAGGGACGACTGTGATTCATGTACTCCTTCTGAAGACTTGACATACATTTTATGTAATACAGCTTTTATCTCAGTTCCAGGCTTGCTATCACTTTCATTTTCTCTTCCTGACATACCTCGTGTATTTTCTCTTTTTTGTTCTTTTTGGACACGGCTCCCTTGTCATTTACTCATGTTGTATGGCCATGGTATCTTTACGTGTTTTTCCCATTTAAAAATCATAGTTTGACATTGGAGCTTAAACTATTTGTCTTGTCAATTTGTTACTGTCAAGGTTGTTTCTGAGGTTTAAAGTATCATCACCAGGACAACAAAGTGATTCTTTACGAACTGAACAAAATCAGGGAAGTAGAAAACCTGTAGGCCTACTATCAAAAAAATCTGCCTTGTTTTTTTTTTTTTTTTTTAAGAGTGGTGCTGGCAGTCGCTTGCAGGAAAGATCATCAGGCTAAAAATGAAAAATAAAGATTTAATGCAAATGGAAAAGGAGTCCAACGCAGGTTGTTTTATTTTTTCTGAGAGAGACATCTTTTCCATGGAAATAAATTATATGAGGAGATTTTGCCATTGGTTTATGTTTAAGGATTATTTATCTTTCCAATTCACTATTTTTTTTTTTTTTTTTTTGCCATGGCAAATACCACAAGGATGGAAAAAAAATCTGCTTTGTCATCTCCCACTAAACAACAGGCAGTAGCTATATAGTGATAGAATGTATCACAGGCAGGTTTTTAATATAGACTATACATAATTACCTCCCCCAAAGAGATGCTATTTTCACCAGTGTTTATTTATTTATTTAGTTTGTTTGTTTCTTTGTTTGTCTATTAGCATGATTGCAACAAAAATACGTTTACAGTATAAACTTTATCTTCTTTTCATGCATGTCCCTAACCTTGCCTGCAAGATGGATTCCCCAGGTGTTCAGAAACACCAGAATCCATCTTGTGCTGCTCCAGCCCTTACCCTTCGTAAATGATCCAAACCGGTTCAAACCAATTATGAGGCAGCGTTGTGGTTTAGGGCGGGACATCCCAGTGTGACGAAGGCGCGTGCGCAATTGTGGGGAGAGAACTAGCTGGGCTACCGCTATTAACGTAGCTACTATACACTCAGTTTTAGAATAATCCAGCATTTCTTTTTGAAAGAGCAACAGCGAAAAGCATTTTGTGCATTTTGGGGTGGTAAAGACGTATGTTTTCATCAACGGAGCCTTGTTGTTGTTGTAGCCATAGCAGCGTCTCTGCCGTGTGATTGGCTAAAACAAATCATGGTGGACAGGCGCTTCGCCCAATCAGCTTCAAGCAATCTGTTCATGTCCCTCCCTGGTTCCGAAAGGATTCACCTGACACAGACCCAGATCAATGTGGAGAACTTGAGTTAGAGGAAGGGCTACACATCAATCTGGCACTTGCCCCCGGCCATGTAACATCAATTGCTGTTGATTTCTGCAGTCACACCCCTCCCTTCACTTCCCCACAGAAGCCTACAATCGCACTGAGCCACCAAAATGTCAGGGGTCAAGTTAACATTGACGCTAAAGCACTGGTCACCCTGGGCCATGGTAAAGGTCGGCGCCATGGTAGAAGCTGGTTGATGCTGTTGTTGGGGAGTCAGTCATGACTCACCGCTCCAAATCCCTCCCACTGACATTAGCATCATTTTTCTGATTTCTGTCTCTCTTCCTCCGTCTTGTTTTATTTTCTGATGCCATCTTGACTGATCTGCCCTGTACTATGTGAGAAGAAAAGGTCATCTTAATAAACATTTGCTTGCTTTCCTTTTAAATCTTGCTCGATGACACAAGAGGGTGCAACATCGTTCAATTACCTGCATTTTATCTCTGACTTTTGAAAGAGTTTTAGCTAAAAGAAATATAAATCATCCAAAGTGCATGTAAAATTAAAGTAGTAAAAGTAATTACAAAGTCATGCACCTATCAACCATTCCTTTAAGGTGATGTCCCTTTTATTCAGTTAAAAGGACTAAAAAAAAAATTTTATTTATTTTTTTGCTTTTAAAATGATTTTCTTAAGGGTTTATGGAAAACCTGTAAATGAAACTTTTTAAATTCACATAAAAATAAAGCTACGGAGTTTAACATTTCCAGAGGATAACCTCAGCAGCTTAATGTTTTTTGTATATATCCATAGGCAAGAATGGTGGAAAAGGCACTACAGGTAGTGTATAGATGCTCTTTGAAAGAAACAATGAAGCACTTAACATGCAAACCATAGAGTTTATTTTAATGTGACTGCATTATTATGAGGCTATGATGTGTTCTTTAGGCTTTGTAGTTCTTGCTCTTAAAGGATATACACTCCTCAACACTACAGGTGGGCGTAATGTGCATGTGCCAACAAAAAAAAGAAGAGATAAATGAGAATTCAGATGGCCAGCCTATGGAAGAAGACCAGTAATATAACCAATTTTCACTCTACACTTGCTTAGGCACACACGTTTTAGAGCCACCTGCTGCGTTTGTGTGGCCCAGCTTCTTTCTTGTCCAGCCTGGCTCCGTGCTGGTTACAACACACATACCTGATGGTATGCAACCACCACACCACCAGGGTCAACGTATTGAAATTTCCAACAAGCAGCAGGAGAGTATGGTTAGATATTCAGCAAAGCTTGGAGAAAATAAGATTAACTCTTTTTGTCTTTCAGAAGCTACAAGATAACATAGAGCCAAAATTGTGTTTAAAAATTCCTTAAACAATGCATGTACTTATTTGTACATAAATCGAAGTTTACAAGTGTGAATTACTTTTGTATCGATTGTTTTCCAGTTTTTCGAAAAGAAGTACAATAATCGTCCCGGTCTAATGAGATTTTAAGATCAACCTTAGTCTGCACCTTTAAAAATCCAAAAAATAAATGACACAGAAAGAACCAGCGGGATAGGATGCTGCGCAAAATAAGATTTTACGTGTATGTGTGTTAGTGTGTCTGAAGGAGTGTGTTAATGTTAGACATCTGCAGTTCATCACTCCTTCTCCAATCTCACTCTTGTCATCAGCATTTGGAGGTTCTAAGGTCTCAGATGCCAGCAAAGGTCAGCACTAGTGAATTATTGGTCCTCTTGCAGGGGCCGTCTGGGGTCCTGGGTTGCTGCTGTGTCTGAATCACAGGAAACATCTCTGATATTAATGCTGCCAGTCTCATCCTGTTATATGCAACAGTGTAAATCAGTAGAGTTTACCAAACGAATTCTGATGAGACCTTGGGTAGATTGAAAAGTATCTATGACCTGTGTTTGATAATGATATGAGTAAAAGGTCATTGGTGTTTTTGTCATGTTCTCTGAAATAGAAATCAAAATAGCAGTTGTATTGCTCGTCATTATTACCTAAACCAGACATAGGCAACTGGCTGTAATTCCCAACACATTAAACTCCTGAAACACTGAGAATGACAGCAAAATGCACAAAATGTCAAGAAAAGTACACAAAATGATAACGAAGAAACACTTAACTCATTGAGTGCCATTCATGTCTATAGACGTATATCTTAAGTTATTTTCTTCTTATGCGCTTCTGAACCTGGAATAAGTGCAGCACCCCGATAAGGTGAAACATTAAATTGCACTAGAAGTATAAACTTAGTTACAATTGAAGCCACACACACTCATAATATTACAGAAGAGACTTCCAGAAATAATCTATCCAAACTGACACTGTCACACTGTCACATTTACCAGTTCTAAACAAAACAAAATGTTTGATTTACACGTGGTGGGCGTGTCAGGAACCTGGATTGAAGAATTTGCGTAGGAGAAAGACGCGTAAAAATGCCCTTAAGTTCAGACCAGAGAATAGGGCCCTAAATGACTTCAAAGACACACAAAATGTCTAAAAATAAAAAAAATACCAAGGAAACCCTCTTTGTTGTTTCCTGTAATAAAGCTCAGATTGGTCCTTATTCTAAATGCTAATATGAATGTTGATCATGTGGACCTCTGATCAGACAATCACATTATTGTGGGTCCCACTCTGATATAAGTTGCCCACCTCTGACCTAAACAGTTGTATGTGCAGTCAATGCTACTGTTGGTAAATGGTAAATGGACTTGATTTTATATAGCACTTTATCACCACACTGAAGCAGTCTCAAAGCGCTTTACATATCAGCTCATTCACCCATTCACTCTCACATTCACACACCAATGGGACAGGACTGCCATGCAAGGCGCTAGTCGACCACTGAGAGCAACTTAGGGTTCAGTGTCTTGCCCAAGGACACTTCGACACATAGTCAGGTACTGGGATCGAACCCCCAACCTCTCGATCAGAAGACGACCCACTACCACCTGAGCCACGGTCGCCTATGACTAGGACTGTTCAGTCCTAGTGGGCAGATTAAGCATTGTCCAATGGGCTGGCCGTGTGACGGACCAGAACAAGTTCAGAGGGACTGCAGTGTACAAGGCCTGGTGAAGCAGATCGAAGAGGAGTGCAGACCGCAGGCACGACAGGTGAGGAATGCAATAGCCGCCTCGTGCAGTAACATAACACTTAGATGTCTATGAAAGGTGGTTCAAAAACAAGTTCAATGATTGGCTGAGTGCCCGGAGCAGGATTTGAACCCAGGACTCCTGTAAGTCGGGCAAGAGAACTTCCAACAGGTCAAACCGGCATAGCTCATGTTCAGAGGCAGTAAGCAATTCAGTTTACTGGGTCAGAGACAAGGAGACATGGCCAGAGACAGAAAGCAATCCAGATGCCAGGACCTAGGGGAGAAGATGTGGACTGAGGTGGAAGACAGTTCAGTTTATAAAGGCAGAGACGTGGTCAGAGGCAGTTCAGTTCCTTAGAGTGGAGACAAGGTAACAAC
This sequence comes from Gouania willdenowi, assembly GCF_900634775.1. NCBI lineage: Eukaryota > Metazoa > Chordata > Actinopteri > Blenniiformes > Gobiesocidae > Gouania > Gouania willdenowi. The sequence goes on from NC_041058.1 coordinate 29,716,382, forward strand.
ATGATGTCATAACCAAGAGTAAGTGATGGAGAGTCATGGAAAGTTGCAAAGAAAATCTGTCCAGCAGTGAGTTATACTGTATGCAAGGGTTTCTATATCAGGTAGATTACTATTGAGGAGCAGGTGTGACTCAGTTGAGTGGAGTGAGATGGAGGGAAGTAAGTGTAAAAGTACTTGGAGAAGAGGATTTGAAAAGCAGAAAGGCAGCAATGTGACATAATTACTGTATAAGTTTGGTTTATTAAAAAGTAGCTCATGGCCTTGTACTAATGACACAGCCTCATCAAGAATGGACAGATCCTCACAAATCAAAACCAGAAAGATATGCAAGTGAATGAACTACAGAATACTTCCTACTCTGCCGATCAATGAAATGGATCGGTGGTTAATGTCAGGGGGAAATAATTGATTGTTGAGGTTGACATGACAAGGTCTTCTAAAATAAGGTATGAGGTTTGAATGAAAGTTTAAAAAAAGGAAAGATATTTCATTTTAACAAAAAACCATTGCACCATTTTAATGATTGTTTTTCTTTGTGTGGCAGTTCATCTTAGAGGAAAAAACAGAGAAAATACAAAACACATAAATGGAGTTTTGGAAAAGATTTTTTATGCAATAGAAAATAAATGCAGCACTAGTCAGCTGTCTTCCACAAATTACCGTAATGAACGCACCGTTCATCACCGTTTTTTGCCTCAGATGACTCCAGTGTCCTCATCATGGAGATGTCAAACGTTAGCGGGACCTCGTTCATAATAACAACATGGTCCGCTGGAATGTTGTGGGTTTCAATTTGCCATTTTGCGAAACTTTGGAAAGAGTCCAACTTCTCTGCGCATTCTTGGACACCGTCGTCCGTGCTTGTATGGACATTCTTCCGCTTCATGAAACGGAAGCACCATGCCGGCTCACCTTTAAATTCCATGATTCCGAACTCTTTTATTATTTCTTTCGCAAAGGCGAAGTTGGACATTACTGACCCCCGGTATGAAGCCCTCTGCTCTAGAAACCATGTTTTCAGGTGTCCCTCCAGCTCCGCCCACCGTGGCTGTCCACACAGTTGTCTTTTTTGTCTTTTCAAAGTCTATAAAATGTATTTTTGCTTCCGCCAGCTCGTCACCACCTTCTCGTTTATCTCGTACTTCCTACCCGCAGCTCTTTTGCCATTTTCCTCCGCTAACTGAATAGCTTGGAGCTTGAAGAAACTCCCAGTGGTCGACTAGTGCCTTGCATGGCAGTCCTGTCCCACTGGTGTGTGAATGTGAGAGTGATTGGGTGAATGAGATGATGTGTAAAGCGCTTTGAGACTGCTTCTGTGTGGTGATAAAGCGCTATATAAAATCAAGTCCATTTACCATTTACCATAGCTGTGGCACATCTTAACGGTCACCATGGCTGCTACTACTAAGATTCAAATATACCTACGTCTGTGACGTAATTTCGAAATACATTGCGGGTAATTGCTATTTACCGTGGGATTGCTAGATAGTGCTGCTGACTTGCTGAAAAATCCACACTCAGGGGCAGATTCACTAATATCTGAAATAAAGGGTGGTGAACCAGTTGTTTCCCGAAATCCTTTGGTGATGCAATTTCCTCACCAGCTGTGAGGAATTCACTAACATTGCAGCAATGATTAGTGCACGTGCAGAAGTGATGCAGACCACCCTTTTTAAATGAGCGTTTTGTACTCGATTTGTTGAACATGGAGCGTTAAGGAGAGCTGAGTTTGCGGAAGCAAAAATCTAAATTTGAAGCAGCAGAATTGTAGGTGTTAGTAGAGGAGGCTAATAAAAAATGGATGAATTACAGCAAAGACATAGATGAATGGATGGATGGATGGATAGATAGATAGATAGATAGATAGATAGATAGATAGATAGATAGATAGATAGATAGATAGATAGATAGATAGATAGATAGATAGATAGATAGATAGATAGATAGATAGATTATTTATACAACATCATTATCAATGCAGAGGCACACATTGTGTGCAGAAGTCATTAGTTAAAAAGGGGACCAGTTTAAACAAAACACCAGTTAACCTGGTCTTTGTGTTTGCAAAAACAGCAAATATTTCTGCTCTTATTGTTGATTTATTAATAGTGATCAACCTGTGGCTTTTAGCCTACTATTTCTTATGATGCTAAAGGTTGCTGAACCCTGCAGTTTTACAGATTTTCCAAATCCCATTAAAACCAAATTACAAGTTAAACAACATCTTACAGAAGTCTTGCTATATTAGCATTTCTGGAGGTCTAAGACAATTCTGGGTCTGCTATTGATAAACTATGGCTGAGATGTAGAGGCTACTTTTTTTTTTTTTTTATGCAAACAAGCTTTGATTAAAGTTCTCCATTGGTGACAAAACATGTCTTTTTCTTATCCAAATTTCACATTAAAAAGGAAGGTGTCTGAAGGCCAGATTGTTTAGGCAAAGTTACTTTAGTTTTTCCTGTGCTGGTGATGTAAGTGTAATTGTTGTTAGAAGCTAACCTTTTCTTTTTTTCTTTTTTTTTTTTTCTTGTCTGCACATGCTGTCAAAGGTCAACACCACAGGAAGTGCAATCATTATGAGACAGCAATGCATATTTTGTTATTGCAATAAAATACATTGATTTATTTTATTGCTTAATTGTGACCATCACCAGCCCTCCCTAAGGAAGGGTAAGAGATCTTTTATTATAGGGAGGATATAAAAAGGGAGAGCAGTGTTACACCTAAGTGGAGGGGGAGGGGGAAGGGGAGGGGAAAGAGAGCGGGGAGAAGCTAACCTTTTCAATCTTTTCAAGTGTACAAATCATTATTTCTTCTTCCACCCTCAGCTTAAATCTCAGAGTAAATGGATTGTAGCTTGTGTGGAGCCTTTGTAAAGAGTCATTTCAGTGAAATACTGAGATTACAAGAAGAACAGATTGTTGTATTTTTAAGACTCAACTATTACCTGTAACAGACAATGAACAACTCATCACATGAGGGTCCTTGCTGTTCTCCCATTGAACAATATCGCAATCTTTTACTTTACAAGTGCATAGTTTTTTTCTGATATTTTCTATGACAAGGTTAAGAGGACCTTAACTTGTTATGATGTTTTGCATTGTAACACCAGTTTAAACCTTGACTACATAAAACAGCCATGGCTTTTCTAAAACGCACAACCACTTACTTCACTTTTTGCAAGATCATATAAAAAACCACCAACCGTTTTTTCACAAATGAAGTCAGGAACATTGTTTTACACACACGCACCTACAATGTTTAGTGCGCAGCCACAAGATCTTCAAAGACTGAGAATATTTTTTTTTTTTTTTTTTTTATTTACAGATAAAGATGCAAAGGTTTTTATGAAGGCTATTTGTGCATGAGGCCTCAAATGAATGGAGAAGAACAACCCTTGACCTTCTTTGCAGTTTAGGTAATGTTTGACAAGAATAATGGCTTTCTTTAAAATAGATTGCAGTTTCTGTTCTGCCTTTACAACTTATATCTTACCTAGATTCTCCACTCTAATATGAAAGAGTGGAGAATTTTTCAGAAAAAAAGTAAATACCATTAGGCCTATCGGTAACAAGTGCACTCACAAATCTCACTGAAATGTTATTCCAGAAGATTGTACACTGATCTGTAAGTTTTTTGATGCCATCCTGGTACAACTTTACAGATTTATAACAGAAAGATAGGCTGTACTCAATAAAAAAAAAAAAAAAAAATCTTAATGGATAAGGCCATGTGAAACTGGATCCTGGACACAATTTAATTTTTTTTTATTTTTTTTATTTTCAACATCACCATTATTGTCAATAGTGGTAATATATTGTGAGAGCCCTCTTTAGAATAATATGGAAATCCTTTTTTTTAAATGACAATCTATAGTTCTAAATAGTACTGTATTCTTGAATGTGAATGTGAAATATCTGCAGTAATTCCAAATGATATATAAGTAATTGTTAAGATTCCACTGCCAGTCCACATTCCCATTGCTTAAATTGGAGGCTCTTATTTGACTGGAAACACTTCTAGGATTAAAGGTGACCTGCCAACTTACTCTAAACATTAATCGAATAGAAGGCTTTCAAATCTGGCCTTTTACTGTGGAAAAAGACACTACTACTTGGCTGTCATAGGAATGAATGGGAGAGGCATTTAGCGACAAAGGGGTGGCCTTTTTCCTCTGCTGTGTAATTCGGAGGTGGTGGAAATTGTAGCTTTATCAAACTGTCTGAATGGCTAAATGCAATAGTTGAACACCCTGAAAGTGCTCGTCATTATGCCGTGACAAGAACCGAGGAAAGAGGGAACAAGCTAGAAATGAAGGACAAATTTCAAAGGGGAAAAAAGGGAAGGGTTAGTTTTCACGCATGGCCATAAGAAACAATTAAACTCATGGATAACGAAGACTTGCATATCAAGGGTAATATTTTTTTCCACATGTTCTTGTCAGCCCTCTCTCCTCTTGGCAGTTGTCTCAGGAATTGTTAACATCCTCTCTTCTCCTTTGCCTGATGGGGTGAAAGGGATATGCTGCTCCCTGGGACAGAGGAGACCTCATTTTTATATGTGAACGGCTGTGAACACAGCTGAATGACACACTACAAAGGTTGGATGTGCTGCTGCCCTTTCTCTCTTAAATGGTACGTTGGCATTTAGCTTCACACGTGTCAGCAGAACACACACACCACTCAAGTATTTTCACCCAAAATGTGGGGAAGAGTATGTGCATCAATACAGGGGATTTCGAAAAATATATCTATATAAGGAGCTAGATATGACAATTTAAAAAAGAAAGAAAAAAAATAAAAAAATAGGTGAACGGAAAAAGAGTGCGGCTTCATATGCACAATGCATTTCACACGACAATTTACATTTGAGTCCATATTATGTTAATTTTGAGTGGCCTCTCAGTATAATTCTATTACACAGGTAGCGCTTTCCTGTTGTTGGTGGCAGAAATATAATCTCACCTCTGAAAGGCGCACATCTGTGGACATGACAGAAGACAAGGACCTGAAAGCAGATGAGTGCATCCAATCAGCATCAGTTTATCAGTTTACCTTTTAACACATGTGGCATACGACCTGCTGCATCAATACAAACAAAGACCACCAAACACTAAACCAATTTGCACAAAGCCCTCACTGAACGATTCACACAAATGTGGCCTCCTCAGCCAAAAACAGTTTAAGGTACAACCTTTTAAGGTGATCATCACCATATTATTGCATTGTAGTTTAACCACAATGATTGCATTATATGCAAAACAGCCCAAAAGCTGCATACTTCCATTACCCTTGGAATTGTCCATCCATCCATCCATTTTCATACCCGCTTATTCCCGTTTAACAGGGTCGCGGGGGTCTGCCGGTGCCAATCTCCAGCTCTCATGGGGCGCTGGGCGGGGGTGCACCCTGGACAGGGCGCCAGTCCATCACAGGGCAACACAGACACAGACAACCATTCACTCTCTCATTCACTCCTATGGGCAATTTAGAGACTCCAATCAACCTTACAGTCATGTTTTTGGATTGTGGGAGGAAGCCGGAGTACCCGGAGGAAACCCACGCAGCACGGGGAGAACATGCAAACTCCACACAGAAAGGACCCAAGTCCACCCCAGGGCTTGAACCTTCTTGCTGTGAGGCGGACGTGCTAACCACTAAGCCACCGTGCGCCCCCCCCCTTGGAAATGTGCAAAATCTAAATAGCACAATAATAACAACTGGTAGTGGAAACACCTGCATTAAAAAAAAAAAAAAACACTCAAATTTGCAAAAAAAAAAAAAACACTTTCAGGAGGAAGTTTTTCAGACGTTTCGCTATTGAAATGTATTACAAAAGCGCTAAGGAAACACTTTTTCCGCAAACACACGTCACAGAAGGTGACGTACGTGGTCACGTGACCACTGCTCTCCGAGAAAACATGACGTGGTACATGTGGACACAAGTGGATGCCGGGACATTTCTTAGCATTATACTCATTATATCATTACTGCCACATTAGACGTGAAACAACAAAGGAATGCAAATTACGAGGCTCCTGCCTAAAACAACCTTCAATAGAAACATGTTCAAAGTGCAATTATACATTATCGACATTCAGAAATATTGCTTTTATTTTGCAAAAATCTGTAATGAAAACACAGATATTGTGTCAGTGAACCAAATCTTAATATGTATCACTTCACAATTCCTATTTTGACTGTTTTTACATAATAACATTATAATATGTATACTTTATTAATGTAATTATGCTCTTGATGTTTCTCCTTCTCAAGTTGCCTTTACACATCCTGTGACATTTTTGTTGTGTCTGGCAAATAAAAAACAAAGTCCAAGCTCTTTGTATCTCTCTGTGGCCTGTCAGAGGCCACTTACCCTGGCCCTTCCATCTCTCTGAGCAAGTGGGGATCATTAATGAAGTGGCCTTCTCTTGGATATTGACTATCCTGTCAACTGGCCTGCCACACTCACTAATAGGAGCCATTGGTCTTGGCTTAAGACCTGACAGAGGAGAGGCTGAAAGAAAAGAAAATGAGGGTGAGAAGCCTGCAAAGTTTTAGTCTAAAGTCATGCTGCTTGAAAGTTTCCGCAAAGAGCTGAAAACTTGCCACGCCAGGAATTGCAGTTGAGTGAGAGGTAAAAACGCTGTCTTATAATGCCATGATTGCTTGTAAAAAAAGAAAGAACCAAACCCACAGTGGGTGTCACAAGAGCCCTGCAAGCCAAGAGCTCATTAAAAGAAATACGATAGGAAATTGGCACTCTTCAGAGCCTGAGGGTTCGCTTGGACTTTTTTAGTATTTTGGTCATAATAGGTGACATTTTTATAAAAGATTGCCGATGTAATACTCGTTGGTATAAAACTGGTTTGCTGTAATCAGTGACATTCAGTCAATTTCTGGGTTAGTAGAACTTAGGCAGTTTGAACCACAAAGGAAATCTAAAATGGCCTTTATAGACAAACACTGGTTTAGGTGGAAAATTAAAATAAACTGGTGACCAAGGTCACTAAAGGCTGAATGATGTTATGGCCGCTTATCTGACGAGTAGGATGCCCTTTCAAAGAGTTCATAGTGACTCAGTGGGACAAAGAACTTGGGGAGTGCTGTGGTATCTGCAGTGCTTAATTTGTAAATCATCAGGTCCCAGAACACCGGTCGCGCGTTGTTCCGGCAGTAAGAGAGAGACAAAAATGTCAAGAAATAAAACATTTTTTAAAGCGCCTTTTGCTAAATAAATGTGCCAATAATATTACGTGAACACAAACAACTAATTAACCTAAATATTTGATAAAAGAATGATGAATCAGCATTAAAGAAGCACAAACAATTGTTCGTTACGGAGCGCATCCGTCTCTCAATCTGAGTGACAGCTTTAAAATCTGCCATGTTTCAGCACCAAGGACAGTGAAAAACCATCGCTAATTTAGCCACTCATCACAAAGGTCACTACACTTTCAGAACACAAAAACCCACAAATACAAAATTATTACAAACTTTTACACCCATAACATATGGCCATAATTCCACTAATGAATTAGCAGCACAGCAGAAAATAAAAATACAATGTGTGCTTACCTTTTATTTGTCTAAAACAGCAAAAAAAAAACAAAAAAAAAGAAAAAAACAGCCATGGAGCCCTTTGTATCCTCTCAACTTTATCACATATTTAATAATAATAATACTAATAATAATGGCTTGGATTTATATAGTGTTTTTTTCGAGGAGACTCTAAGCACATTAGAGACACCATTATTCATTCACACCAGTCATATACCAGTCAGTGGTAAGCTACAATGTAGCCACAGCTGCTCTGGGGCATACTGACAGAAGTGTGACTGCCGTTTCGCACCATACAACCCCTGTGACCACCACCAATATTCAAACACAACCCATACAAAGCATGAAAGCAATGTGGGTAAAGTGTTTTGCCAAAGGCACCACAGCAAGGACTGGATAGAGCAGGATTCGAACCCCCAATTGTTACTGGATGACCCACTCTACCACTGATCCATGGTCGCCCAATAGCAGAACTTTCACCCTTGTCTCCTTCTCTTCTCTCTGACCCTGAGTCCTCCTCATGTCCCCTGGATAGTTCTCCTCTCGTGTCTGTTAGAGGCAGGTTCTCCTGCATTAGCATCATCGCTACAGGTGCTACTCGCTATGGTAATTGCTGCTGTGCTGCTGCTCTTTTCCCCAATTTCCACAGAAACCAACTTGGACTTCTTTACCTCAGGCTTAACTTCACTTATTGGCTTAAAAAAACTCTTTAAATCCAACTGCCTTTTTTTTTTTTTTTTTTTTAGCAATTTTCTACTATCTTCCAAGCTGACAAAAATCCCACTTTAGAAGTAGCGTGGGTGTGGCAGGACTTTCCCCTCTCTTCCTCACTCGTGCTCAGTTTTTACTTTCAATTGTGTGTGTACAATGACATTTCCAGTGATTTCAACTCAAAAGACACAGCTGTCCAAATGTAATACTTTTAATTTTATCAAATTACCTCAAAGCAAATGAGGTGCTGAAAATAAAAAATAAGGTGCTGGATCCAATCAAATAAGTGCTGGTCAAAATCTGGGAGGTGCTGGAGGATCTGGGTATCTGTAACCAAGATGTCAAGACGAGATTGTCAGTCCTGAGTTATGGATCAGGCTTTAGTCCAGGCCAACCTACAGGTAATTTGTGTAAAGGAGAAAGTGAGAAAAAAAACCCTCCCTTTTAACGGGAAGAAACCTCTGGCAGAACCGGGCTCAGAGGTGGAGCACATCTGCCTTGGCTGGTGGGGGTTAGTGGACAGAAAGAGGAGAACAGAACAGGATAGGTTGGAGAAAACCAATTAATCATGTGCAAAATGAAGACATGAAAAAGAAAAACTGATTTTTAAGTAAGATGTCTAAAACAAAGCAATATATCTTAAAGGAATAAAAAGGATTTATTAAATGAACAAAAGACGAGGAAATCAGCCAAGATCAGTTCAATGGTGATTCAGACGAAAAGGTTTGTCGGGAAGTATAGCTCGTGTAGCAAAGGTTAGTGTGCTGGCCTTTTTACAGCAGATCACAGTGTATGTGTGTGTGTGTGTGTGTGTGTGTGTGTGTGTGTGTGTGTGTGTGTGTAACAAAAAAGGCTGATGAACTTCACTTTCTATTAGCAGCAGACCAGTCGCCAGCTTGGTCGCCAATCAATAGACTGAAGGAGAAGAGTGTCAAAAGAAATAAAATAGGTTTTGGCTCGTGGCTGTCAAATAAATGTGTGTTTCAGAGCACTTATTGGAGGAGGAGTTTATCAGTGAAGGCATTTGTTCTCTCAGTAGGAACGTGCGATATTTTATCATTTATGATTTATCGTCAAAAACATTCTCACCGGTAACAATATGTCATCCCACAATATAAAAGACAAATTCCCATGTCAGAAATTAGCGAGGGCCACAGATTATTTGTCCCTCAATTTAACTAAGAACGCCCCCAAGAAAAATTGTGTTCCACAGGCCAAAACTGCCCCTGTTTGTTGTCAACTTTTATTCTCTGACGTGTATTGCCACCGCCCCTTTACATTCCGATGTCTGTGTGTGAGGTGCTAGTCTCAGCTCCCTGAAGCTGCCATGCTGCGATACGTCATGGACCGCTACTTTGTTAAAACCAGACAACCATCCAACAAAGTGAACCAATCCAAGTTCCTTCGTCCACCCAAAGTTCCACAAACACGGGTATGGAGATGAACCTGTAGCAATTTGTGAAACGCAATATTTTTTAATTATATTTCACATGTTCCCAGACAAAGCTGGTCCCATTAGACTAATGTAACTATTGAGATTATCTATCTAAAAAGCAAGGAATGTGTGTGTGTGTGTGTGTGTGTGTGTGTGTGTGTGTGTGCGCGTGCGTGTGTGGAGCGAATATCTCCCCGATGCGGTGCAAGTTCGACCAGAAACTTGGTCAACGGGTTCCAAATACCCCGAGTGTGTGTATCCGTTATTTTGGAGTAATTTGGTCATTTCAAAATATTTATTTTAATTTTATTTCACTTCTGAACAGCCCTGAAATGAAACCTATTCAACTTTTGACCTCAGGGTGTGAGGGGGCGCTAGCACACCATCTATATCTATTTCACTGCACAGCTCCTGCTTTTTCGAAATTCAGGTGTTTCCATTTCCAGTTTTTATTGCGTTATTTAGATTTTGAGCATTTCCAAGGGTAATAGAAACGCAGCTAATAATAATATGATCCTCCAAACTTGAGGTTGTTCAAGAAGACATGAGACAATAGATAGGAAGATTTGTTATTCTGAATAAAGATTGATCTTCATGGGTATGACAGTTGATCTGCTCGATGTGTTAGGTCCAAGCCAAGAGTGTTTGTGTTCACAGCTCACCTGAATGGCTCTAGACTTTGATTGGAAATGATTTGAGTCCGGCCAAAACAGCCCCAGCATTTGCCTGCTTGATCCACTCTCGACTTCATGTGCGGGTTCATATCACCCAAATGAGGAGGACTCTCCAAGCAACCGAAACCTACAGCGTTTTAACCGCTCTAGGGTGGATTCATTAATATTTGAAATAAAGGGTGGTAAACCAGTTGCTTCCCTAAATCCTTTGGTGACGCAGTTTCCTTACCTGCTGCGAGGAATTCACTAATTGCAGCATTGATTAGTGCACGTGCAGAAGTGGTGGAGACCGCCCCTACTTAAATGAGCGTTTTGCTCGTTCAATGTGGAGACGTGAGAGCATAGAAGCACACAATCACATTTGAGGAAGTTAAATTTCAGGCAGATGGACTTCTGTGTCTGCTGCACAAACATTTAATAATGTAGAAAAAAAAAATTGTGTTTTTTTAAGACAATTTTAAAATCTAATGAAATTTTTTCCCCCTAATTTAATGTGGCTGCTCCATCAGGTCCTGTATCTTTGCTCTGATCAGTCCATGAAAAACAGGCAGATTTGGACAGAAACCGTCCTATTGATCTGAGTTAATACAGCAACACAGTCTGTCAATCAGTCTGCACCATTTGAAGAGGATCAACTGACCATCATCCAGCAGGTCTGAGCTCCTGAGTAGCGCTAGGTCACCACACTCTCATATGTGAACACTGTGCCATCACTTGCTTTAATTACGCATCTGATCAGCTGATTCTGGCCTGATGCTCCTGCCATCAACGCGACACAAGAGTCAAAACATCACAGGAGCGGTGCGTCCATAGCAACAGAGCTCTGCGCACAACATCCTCTCTCCAGTGCAGCCATATCAGACTCCACACACACTGCTGCGGGTGTCAAGCTTTTTCTTTCCCTTAAACTCACTTTACTCCTCTTTTTCAGTGGCTGTTGAATATTGACTATTGTTTTATTTAAATTATTTTGTTATACTAGAAATGTTAACTGGAACTTTTTTTTTCATCTTTGCTATGTTTTGCTTCTGTGTCGTACTATTTTCGGCGCATAAAACAGTCACCGCAAACATTTGCATTTCCTCCCATTTTTTTACACCCCTTGTGAGATCCGCCTTCTTTACATATTCATTAGAGGGAAACGCGCTCAATGGATTTAGGGTACATTTCGACGCACAGCAGCCACACACTCCTGATTCTCTGGGGTTTGTTCCCTTTATTAGCGCATGGAGTGATGTGTGCACACGCTTTAATACAAAATAAGGTGCACATACAGTAATCACAATTATACAACACAAACCAAAGAAATCAAACCTTTTTGCTGAAGTTTAACCATGTTCTTGTTTTGATAATTTTGTTACCAATACAGTCTAAGTTGCAAAAAGAAATTCACTTATTTGTCATGTATCTCTTTAGGACAAAAAAAAGTCATTTTTAGATTTCTTTAGAATTCATTACTTTTAATTAAAAAAAAACTTGCCTTTAATATGTATTAGCCAACATGCTTGCGACATTATGAAAAAGGCAATTGTGTTTTTTTCACTTTTCCATTGTAGTCAGGTGGCTTATAATACTGGGTCTCCAAATGGCAAAAAATGTTGTATTTCAACAAGCCTTGACTGTGTTTTTCTTAAAAATAAATAATATATGCAATTTACATTCAATAAAAATACATTGTGTTTCATTTTCATCTTTGTGTTGTTTCTTTTGTCCTGCAGAGCAAATGTTGACATCAATATTTTGGCAGTGATTTTCTTGATGTGAGTGCACATCAGCCCATATGAATGTAACACAACAGCCTCTCCTCCGGCCCCGTCCGCCTGACTAAAAGCCTTTTTGACATGAATTAGCATGTCATCTTTTAAAGGTAGATGGGACCAATTTTCCTCTGAAAGGTCTCTCTGTACGCCTTCACAAATCCCTGCTTGCTCTATCCTTGAAAGAAGAGCCATAACCTAGCACTCCTTCAACACCTTTTCCTTTTTTCTCCTATTTTTTATTTTTTTTTAACCATTTTATGCTGCCTCTCATTCCGACATTCGGGAAAGAAAAACTCCTGCATTTGAAAAAACAGCAGCAACTTGTCATATTAGGGTTCATATTCAAGCAACACAACAAAGATTTGATTTCCATAATGCATTCTAATGGATGGCTGATATGTTTCAGAAGGTAAGACCAGAGGGCAAAGGCTTCACTGACAAACAACAATAAACCTGACAAATGCCATTATGCTGTAGGTATTACAGGTTGTTAGGAAATGGAAATGATGATAATTATCTAATTCAGCTATAATCTCATTTATTTGCCCCCACCTTTTGCTAATACAACTTCGACCCTGAGTGTTCCACTGTGCATAAACAGGGTGGCAGCATGCTAATTTAGTCAGTACGTTCCTGTGTATTGTTTGTTGTTTTTTTTGTAATTTAATGAGTTACAGTGAGGGCTGTGTTTTATTTTTTAATGATTATTTTTTGATGTTGCTGTCAGTGAACATGTACTCTGTACTTGTTGAAAAAGTTCTCAGTTATTTGTTTATTCAGATTTAAAAATGTGGACACTGCCAACTGTTATAAATCACATGGAGTGAGAAACAGATTTAATACCCTATCTTTATAAGACGGGTGAAATCATTTTGCTTCAGTGTGACCAAACAAAACACAATACACTAGTATTAATAAATGCTAAAAGAGTACGTAAACCGAAATAACACTTTGTTCTGCTAAATATATGAATTGGTATAAAGTAATGTAGTTTATTGATCATTGTCCCACTCTTCACATATTAGTCTTTAAGTATTTAAATTGAGCGTTTTTAGTTGTAAAATGTTAGAGTGACTGCCCTCTATGAGTTGAACGTTGGCTACTACAATTTCATTTTGCTATTGGCTGAGATTAGATCAGTGACATCTTTTTCGATCAGTGATGTCACTAACCGTCACTGTTGGCCCAGCCCCTTCTATAAAAGATGGGAGGAGGGACTGGTTTTCTTCTCTCATGCCCTCAGTGAGCATTGATTGACAGCTCCATGCAAAACTGTGCAGCGTTGTTGGGGCGGGGCTGCTGTGACTGGGTGTGTCTTAACTACTCTAGGAGCAATGGCCATAATCAAGGCATTTTTTAAATTCCTCCCTAGTAGCAGTTCAGCAAAAACCTTGGGGTGTAATTACACTTTAATAGAACATGTATCAGGGGCTCACCTGATCACTTTAAGCATGTCTTGTACTAAATGAACAAAAATTATTTGGCCTCAATGTTTTTTTTAGTGTTTGAGCATTATATCCTCATCAGGGCGATCTTAAAGCGGCAGTATGTAAGTGTTTCTTTGTCTGGCTCTGTAAATAAGCTGTACTTCAGCCAATCAGAGATCTTTCTACAAACAGGGCGATCCCTAGTGGTGTGCCAAAATATTGATGCTACGATATATCGCAATATTTTGACTTGCTGTACGTTATGGATACACTGGCACCAAATATCTATAATTTTTTGTTGCTATATTGCAACATACAGGACATGACGAAAACAATTTTTATATATATATATATATATATATATATATATATATGTATATATATATACACAAAGATAATGCAGCACATACACAGTACAATGAGACAATAGGTGAGGAGGGGATATTTACACTGTGTGTGTGTGTGTGTGTGTGTGTGCATATGTGTGCGCATATGTGTGTGTGTGTTAAGAAGAGCCACTGTGCAGTAAACACTTTGTTTTACTTGTCTGTCATTCATGTGAAATTGACTGACAATGTTTTGTATTTTCTGTGAAATGGATTCAGTACAGTCAATAAATTCTGAATTTCTTCAGTGACACAGATATCGTAACGTAACGCATCATATGCGAGTTTGAAGCAAAGCACCGTCCCCCAGTGACACATCCAACTCGGTGAGTTTCACTGCCTGCTGAAGTGAGGAGCTGGGCTTCTTTTTCTCCTCTCACAAACATAAACCATCAGTGAAAAAAGCTGGTATGATTAGCGGCTAATGCTATCCTAGCTCAGTGCCGACTTTCAAAGATGAAAACTACAGAGAGAACTTTTACCCCTTACTACCACCTTCTCGCAGATTCTCCTCCACGCCGGTTATAAAGGCTGTGTCATACAGCTCCAGGTAGTCACACACAGCTTCTACACCATGGTTGAATTGGTGAACAGACCGGTGTCCGTGTTAACGGCCTGACATAATCATCAACAAATGATGGGCTGATCGGACCGCACAGGAAAATTTCGCATCTGGGCCATCCATTGACTTTTTATGTAATCTGGACGCATGGACGAAGTCTCCATCATGGCTTTTGGCACAGCGGTTATACGGCAAAGCAAGAGAAAAAAGGAAGACCGAGGAGGAGAAGCAACAGTATAAAGGCACAAACGTGTTCAGGACGATGGACTCCGCAGAGGTTCCTCTAACTCGGAATGTGGGGGAATGTGCGCGAACCACTTTCAGTTCGTGTGCAGTCTGTCCCACATAGTGAGTCAGAGAGAGATTGATAACAGACGGGATAAATCGCTTGTAAACTTAAGAGAAACATTATCTAAGGTGGAGAGAACTGCCGCATTTCATTTGCAGTCTGGATGTCTGTCTGTCTGCTCTGATCAGCTGGACTCAGCTGCAGCTGCTTGTGAGGAGCAGCTGTGGCTTTGAGCCACTAACTGTCCTCACAGCAGTGAGTGATATGTGCTTTTATGTCTCTAAAACATCAGAAAACTCTCCAATAATACAAGATAAAGTCCCTACATTTGTCACTAGTCATTACCTTATTCACTGCCAGCCATTTTGAGAGCAGCCAACTCCATATTGCTAGGTTTTTTAGATGATTTTCACTGATCTTTCAAGACTTACAGAATATTTTGTAATATGACAATCTGAAATCTGAAATCTGAAACTACCGTAATCAGCAGTTGAATAGAGGCAAGTTTCACACAAATTGCCAGTTTGTGACAAAAAGTTGCGAAAAAAGCCTTTTTCTGAAAAAATCTATTAGTGAAAATCTATTTTTTTTTTTTTTTGTTTTAGGGACAACTCAACATTGGTTTCCTTCTCTAAAACTACAAAGACAGCACTGAGACTGGGCTTTTGATGGCAAAATAATAATTATTTTTGCTATCTGGGTCAGAATTGAATGGTTTGTTTACTGTATTTACTGCTTGCTTCTATTTCAGGGTCGTGGGATACACCCTGGATAGGGTGCCAGTCCATCACAGGGCAATACACTCACAGACAACTGCTCACTCTCTGATTCACGCCTACGGACAATCTAAAGACTCAAATCAACTTTGTTTTTCATGTTTTCAGATTGTGGGAAAGAGTTTGAGTTCCTGGAGAAAACCCACACAAGCATGGGGAAAACATGCAAACACGCAAACAAAATCTAATGTCAATCAGGCAGGAAAATTCTATGGGTTTTCTTTGGTCAGACTCGGGGTGTTTACCATCGAAGTCTAGCGTGATTTAGGTGCGCTGCGAACACAAACCCTCTCAGCTTGGATCAAACGCAGTAAGTGTCCCAGCAGACATAAAGTGCACAGAATTGTGGGTAGGCAGGATGACCGGCTGAGGCGTGAAAACCATCAAAAGCACAGCAATGTATTGCTGCTCCATTGTTGAATGCTGTGAAAGAACAGGCAGATTGTCCATGCGCTCCTAAACTCTGGCTTTGACCAGAAGAAGAGCCTCTTCTACTCATTTTTGTTTGTCTGTCCAGAGAAGTCTCTACTCTCATAACGGCACACCTAGCAAGTAGCTTATGCAAATGCAGGCAATTTGGAGCAGATCAAAAGCTGGAGGTTGGCACCAGCAGACCCCAGCAACCCTGAAAATGTAGCAAGCAAGTCAGAAAATGGATGGATGGTCTGCTCTCGTTTGATGTTGCTAGCTTGGACACCAACAGTCTGTGCAGTATGTGGAGTATACCTGACCCAAGCCCGATGGGATCTGTTGGGTTGGGCCGGGTTTGGACAGATACATAGAAATGATGCTTGGGTTGGGCTTTGGAAGCGATGTGACCATACTGTAAATCTGGTAATGCAGGGCAGATGACTTAGTGTTTAAATTGCTATATGATGTTCTGACATTACTTTGAGGGATTTTGGCCTTCATGAGCAAATTTTGCAGAAAATATTAGTTTTGTGTGTGAAAAGCAAGGAATACAGAAATAAATAGGTTATATTTAAGTGATCATTTTTTTGGTGAAGCTGATTATATTATCAATCAAAAATATAGTACCCTGAGTAAAGTATTACAAAATCTTTAAAGAATGAATTTGTTACATTTTATATACAATTCTTTTTTCTTCTCAAACTCTGATCATTTTTATTTTTTCCAGTTCTTACTGTGACTTTGTAGAGTCCTGGAAAATGCCCTTCATTTTGATGTTATGAAAATGACCACCCTAATCACGCCTGGATGGTCTGTGCCCCCTGCATCAGTGAGTGTTTGCATTGAGTAATCAAAGAACTGGACCTGTCAAGTCTGTCAACAAAATCAGAGTCACAGCCAAGGCACAGAACCAAAATACAGAGGACAACTACATAATTTCATGTAAGACAATCTTTTTCCAGGTTTTAGCAACATTCAATACTGTCAGATCACTCAAACCATTTTTTCTCCATTCACTTCACATAAAACACTGACCTGGACTTTGTTCTTTCTAAACAACCATTAGCTAAACAAATGCTTTAATCAGTGAATGACCTGCATGTTTTATTTTATTTTATTACCGTCATAAAAAACTGTCCATTCTCTCTGGTACAAATAC
The DNA here is from genome assembly GCF_900634775.1 of Gouania willdenowi. Classification (NCBI taxonomy): domain Eukaryota; kingdom Metazoa; phylum Chordata; class Actinopteri; order Blenniiformes; family Gobiesocidae; genus Gouania; species Gouania willdenowi. The sequence continues at coordinate 29,733,531 of NC_041058.1, forward strand.
TTGCACACACACTTAGAGCAGCACAAATAAATACTTGCCTGTCTGCACTCTGGGGTCCAGTGTGTGTGTGTGTGTGTATGTGCCTGTGGTTGGGACCAGGGTTTGTCGGCGGCCTCTCATCCAATGCCAGTTAAGACATGGTAAAAACAGTTGGGTTTTGGAATTTATTGGTACCTCTGGTTCCACGCTTCATATACAGCTAACCCAAGGTGGTTCAGTGGAAGCAGGAGTTTACGATCCACTTCCCCGCTACTCTTACTGCCAGCAGGATGTGGGTTCTAAAACGTTCCTGTCTGTCTTTAGTCTCTTGGCTAAAACCAAAAAAGAAAAGTTGATGGAAGTTTTTTCTCGAGAAAAAAAAAAAAAAAAGCAAGAAAACAAAAGGAAAAAAAAGCATTTCCCAGGCATGTTAGGCTTCTACTTCCCATAATGCATCATCATTTTTAAGGTGACCTCAAGCTTGCAACTTTATGAATTAACCTCTGATGAACCATGGATGCCTTAAAAAAAAAGAAAACTGCAATTAACAAGAGTTAAAATTATTATTGGCTAAGATATTGCTTTATATGTATAAACAATATCGCACTAAAGGGAGTGCTGTTGTGCTGAAATATTAGCACTGGTGTAATTCTAATATTTCAGCACAACAGCACATCCTCGAGACCGATGTTGCTTTTATACAACAGTACTATAAGTAGGCTTTACACAATCAGGATTTTTGGGCCGATCACAGATCAGTGAGTTTGAATAAAATGATCACCGATCCGATCAAATGAATTCAGGTTGTATTTTGTCCGCATCGACCAAATTCCTTTGGTACTACCTGATACAGATTCACAGATTCCCATGTTTTGGGACCTATATGCAGCCTTGTCACTGTGAAGGAGTGGAAGAGTTGGAGAACGGATCAATTATAAGCTGTGTGTCGTTTTTGAGTCATTGGCCAAATAAACGTTGCAGCTGTTGAATTAAACCAGAGTGCCATGTCACACTCAACCACTGCTGTGTCGACTACAAGATAGTTGGAAATGAAGCGGTGGAGGCAGACCACACTGGAACTACATGAAGCCTCCATGAGCATTAGCATTAGGGGAAAAGACATTTTGTGTCATTGCAAAACCTGCTGTTGATTATAGTCCATATTCACAGGTGCACACGGGAGGTGGGACACATACACTCATGCGCGCACATGCACACGTGCGCTTCTCTGCCCACCACCACTCTGAAATGGACAGAAGTGTCCGTAATCAAAGCGAAAGTATACGGGAGTGCTCCACTCTAGAGTTGTCACGTTACCAAAATGAGTAACCACGATGCTATACCAGACAAAGTATCACGGTTCTGGGTAATATCGCGATACTGAAGCCTTTTTTTTTTATTATTATTATTTTTGTGAACTGCAATGTATTTGTCCAAGTTAGAAATACTTATTAATTACTTATAGTATTGTTTGGTGCATGATAAGAGTACATGAACAAAAGCATATAAGCAATAAAAAAAAATAAATAAATGAAGTTCGAATTTACATGGTTGAACTATCATATCATAATCATTCAGTTTCCTTTGCACATCAATTTATGTTGAACTAACATAAATAATCAACTTCGGATATCAAATCCACAATAATGCTTCTTCTCCAACATAATAAACCAGGATAAAATACAAAAAACAGGAATTGATTGACTAAGAAAACTATATTTGTATGCATTTTCTGGGTGACGTCACTGGTGTTTTATGAGATTGATGTGATCCCTCTTTTGTATGTATATATATTTGTAAATATTGTTTGGACATTGTGAATATCTATGTAAATAATAGCTTGGTGACAGCGCCTGCACAGTGGATCTCCTATTGCTTTAAGTGATGCTACTTGTGTTTGTGACTGTAAGCCGTGCACGCGTCCAGGCAAGACAGAACTTTAGCTTTTTGTTTGTTTTGAAGCAAATTTCTGTCGAAGCAGAGCAGCCGGGAGGAGAGTAGTGGCAGCCGCTATGTAGCGGAAACTGGCACCGGTAGTATCGTAATCCATGGTAGTACCGTAGTATAGAATTTCTAGTATAGTAGGAACTGTTACAATTTGGCACCGCAAAGTAGCGTGGGTATTGTGGGTATCGTGCAACTATTCTCCACTCCAGGACTGTCCCTTTTAACATGCATAACAAACAAAAAACAAAACAAGCATGCACACATACAAACACACAGACACAGACACTAACAGCAGATGATGTCAACGCTTTCAGAGCCGTAGACTGGGGAAGAAGTCCGGCGCTCAGCCACTTCGCTCCAACCGATTGACATTTTTGCTATTTTAATCCGATTGACATTTTTGCCATTTTCATCTTTGTGCACAAATGTGAGTGAAATAAAGCCGTGTCATGTAAAGCAAAAATGAGACGATAAAACAATGCAATGGGAGCATCTACAGAAAGTTTCATCACGACAATGAAGTCATTGATCGGATCAGCAAATTAAGACATTACAGCCGATCACATTAAGTGCATAAAATGCAAAATATCGGCCAATCCCATATAGCCGATCAGACCGGTGTAAAGCCTAACCACAACCGCATTTTATTAGCTAAAAGCTTGTTAACATAATTGACTAGAGATTATGATTTGTTTCTTTATTTTATCATTTGGCTCCTCCAACAAAAATAGTTCCACAAGTGGAGAGGACACGTTAACACTGCAGGCAAATGTGACCCAACATTATCTTTTTGACCATATACAACCTGTATTTGATCTGTTAAAGACAGTCTGAATTCCATTTTAATGGACTCCGCATCTTTAAAGCTGCTGATGTCCTTATCCCACCACTGTTGATTCGGAATCTAAACACTCAGTTTGTAAAGATGTAGCAGCCATCACAGCAAACAGCTAGAGCAATAAACCTGGCTCGCTTTCTTTCAGTCTCCTTAAAGTTATGGAGTGCTGACTTCTGTTGGAAAGAACATTTCTCAGGGCAACACAGTCGCCGAATAGTAGCGTGTGACGCAATGATGCAATCAAACAACGTGCTGTGATTTTGAGTTGGAAAAGTGTGTGCGTGTTGCGGCAGAATCAGCAGCAGCTCCTCCTTTCCACACCAACACAGCCAGACTCTCTCTTTTCCGCTTACCACTCTCCGTCGTCCGTCACTGCGTAACAGTTGGAAACTGTCCAATTCCACAACCAAGTCCGATGTTAGCGCTGTGAGCCACGAATCCATAAATATCCCCATCGTTTCCACCTTTCACTACACTGGGTCTCGCTGCATAAACTGGTGTAGCATTAGCACAGAGTGCTAACAGCTGATGTGTGTAAACAATGGGTCCGTGACTCCCAACACGATCGGCAGCAGAAATAGTAGTGCAGTTTGGGCATCCAGTAGTGCAGTTTGCATTATTTACATATGTGGCAATATATATAATATATATTCTATAATACACCGCAATGTTTGTTTTAGCTGTTAGATAGTTGGAGAGGGAGGAGCTCACATTCTAGGAGGCGTGTTGGGTGACATCACCTACCATTGTGGGCAAAATCCAACTTGCCCGTTTAAAGCTGAGTTTTTACAAAATGTGGAATAACAAGGGAGGAGAAAACAGAAGTTTTTCAACTTTTTGCCCTCTGAATGAGGCTAAAGGGATGTGATAGCAAAACCATTAGAAAGTAATTTTTTTTTTTTTATCATACCTCCCCTTTAATGCACTTTAGATTTGTATTTTGTTTTTTTTTAAATGCATGTTTTGTTTTATTTGAAGGGCTAATATAAATGAAAAACTTTGTTTTTTTTTTTGTTTTTTGGCTACTGGAATATCTAAATAATGTCAGAATATTCAATAAACATTTACTTTATTTAAAAAAAAACATGTCTAAAAATGTATTCTAGGCGATTTATGCACTATTAAAAAAAAAATAGTGAAAAACTTAATGATATTCGATATTCGATATTCGGTATTCGGCCAAGTATTTATATTTTATTCGGCTTCGGCCACAAATTTTCATTTCTGTGCATCCCTAAAAAAATTAGAATTAAGCATTAAGACCTGCAGCGTGAACATAGTGACAGTATACTGTGGCGTGTAGCCCAAGATGTAACAGTAATTAACGGTATTTAGATCAGCTGTACAGCGGAGTGATATGATTCGTAAGAAGGCCCGGTGCTGGTTTTATCTATATCAGCACTCTTTGAATATCTGTTGTCCAATCAAATTTCTCGGTCTAACTGTTGTATGAATATATAATTACGTAAATGTATTGATACTTGTACTGATTATGTGTGTGTCTCCCCTGCTCCTCTTTAAGCCCCTGAATCTCTACAACCATACAGAGCAGTGACTGAGGCATGTTTTCACTTGCCATCATGACCGTTTCCCTGTTTTTCCTATTCCTACACACCTCTTCATCCATTTCATATTGTTTCCTCCTAACAATCAAACAAATTAAAGCTGTCAATGTGAACCTTTCTGCTGCTGTAAAGTATAGATCCTCTTGGACAGTGTCCCTTAATGCACCTCTCAATAACATTCATTAGCCATCCCCCACCTCTCCACACATGCACGCCTCCATTTACACATGCAGTAGCCCTCGTCCCCCATCTTCCTTTGTGCCATGTGATATGAATGTACTGTGATACCTAATAAGTGGCCCATTCCTTTTTGACATTAACAGCTTGTGCCTGTCCTGCTCAGCCTATAATTAGTTTGCTCTCTGTACTTAGTAGCCATTTAGAGTGCACCACCTTTCCCTGTTCGGTTTTCAATATTTCAATACTTCAATTTCTTCCTTTTTACCATCTTATGACCATTAATTATCTTTATTAATAAATGTATTATTACAACAACACAAATCCATGACATACTAATCTTGGATTCATCAGAAAATTGTCTCTTCAGATTACTAAACCAGATAATCAGAGTACTCCCTTGTTTTAACAATCATACTTTGTGGTTAATGTTGTATTATTGAAAAAAAAAAAAATTCTGTTATTTTACCACGTGTAATGTGTCATACCTCCAGCCCCTCCCCTCCTGTTGCTCCTGAGCTCATCAGCCTCATTAGTTTCACCTCGTGTACACACTTTTGAACGTTTACTACGTGTTGCCTCTTCGTGTCTGACCCTGCTCTGTTTTCTGGATTACAATCCTCTTACACCATGTCTGCGTTTGGGTTCTCTGGGTTCAGTGTGGTGACAGCTTGTGGGATATACAGTAAATAACTTAATGCCTGTCAGATTTGGTTTGGGTTTGGTTATTACTAAATTGGGTTCGGGTCAGGATCAGAAGAAAAAATGTGGCCCGATCCACACTGTAGTGTGTGTGTGTGTGTTGGGTGAGTAGTGGGTACCTGGTAAAACACAAGGATTGGCTCCTAAAGGTACTCATCTCTTGACAGTGCTCAATTACACAGAGAAGTGACACAATGTTTGGAACATGGCTTACTTAAAAAAAAAGAAATGATTGATTTCATCAGCTCTGATTGTGTAGTCCGGTTATTAGCCAAGTAATAACAGTTCAAGTCAAACTGAAACTTTGTCTAAACAAATACAACAAAAGCTCAAGTTTGGAATATCTCTAAACACAGTTACCACAGCATGGTAGTTCTATGGTTGAGTGTGCTGCAAAAAAAAGGAATGAAGGAAAAGGAATACAAACAAACTGCATTGCAGCTGCCCTGCTGACCAATCAGTGTAAAAAGCCTTCTACGCTTTTTCTGCCCCCTCCTTATGTTGCTCAAAATGAATTGAGATGTAAATAAAGTGTTTATTTTGATCTTTGTTTGGCGCTCCCATGCTTGAGAAGTGCATGTCCTTCCATGTGCTTCTCTTCTTCTTTTCCATTCTCTTCAAAGGCTTGTGGATCTGTTTATAAAGGCAGTCTGTATGTCTACCTTACCCCTGATTGAGATAAGATGCTATTTGTGCTCTTGCAGTGGCAAGTTTATGTACCATCCAGCTCTCTCGGGTCCTGAGGATGATGTCAAAAGCAAGCATATTTAAAAACATTTCAAGGCTGATACAGAATTTGGATCTCAGCCTTGTTTGGTGTACCTATCATAATGGATTATTAATACAATATTGTTCTCGGTAAAATACCACTAAATAATAGCATCATCTGCTCCAATTACACAGGTGACCAGCTGTAGATCACAAATTGAAGAAGTTGATTTACTAAACCTCAGGAAAAATTTCAGAATTTGGATTTACAATAAATTATTTCACATAAATGGAAAATAATAAAAAAAAGAATTATCAATGGAGAGGGATTGCATAAATGGAAGCATCCAGCAGGCAATGAGATGAAATACAGACTGTTGTAATTTTGGCAGGAATATAACATGCAAAGCTTTTTGCTGTAATGGACGGAGCTATTATAAGCATTAGTCGGATTCTCTCCAAAATTCACTGTTCCAAGGGGAGATGGGTTACACACACACGCACACACGCAGCTCTGTATCAGGTCCAGTTGGGTTCCATAGTGGTGCTGGTAATGTTTGTAGGTTGACTGTTGAAGGGAGGCAAGAGGGCAAAAGGGACATGCTGGCATAATGCATTTACTAATAACTGTTTATTATTGCGGATTCCCCAGGGGTAGCACTTTATGGAAATCACTGCACATGAAGGGCAGAGGTGCGAGAAGGCCACTGGGAAAATTAGCTTTTTAGATTCCTTCACAATGTCCTAGCAGCATCATAGCGTGCGTGCCTGGAGCGTGTCACCCTGAGAGCTGAACCTCATATGGATGCAGCTGTTTATGACCAAGCAGCTGAACAAAATGATACAGTATGGGTAAGTGTGCTTAAATATGGACACAGTCTGTACGGACTTAACAGCCTTTGTTTTAACCAGGTTCAGCATGTATCACCAGCTCACACATTGATGGGTAGTGAACCCTACTCAAAGCTAATTCACACATTTATGCAGCCCACCTCATGTACTTTGGCAAGGTGTGATCTCCCACATATTTGCATATATTAATTAAGTGCATAGCTACCGTTTGGAAAAAAAAAATACAACATTCCTACATTAATTAATTGACAGTTCCAGAGCTATAGAATACAGCCATAAAATAATAATAGAAATATTAATATTATTTCAAGGATAACTGAATAAGATGTGACATCTCATTTACAAGCGGATCCAAACTCAACTAAAAGTTGAGGAAATTCTTCAGCACATGCGGCACAGGTAGACTGTGCAAACTCCACAGAAAAGACATCAGTGTTCACAACTGTTTTGTGGTAGCACTGCAGTAGCCAAGATCTGCACCAGTTTGCAAAGTATAACAAAGACGTTGCAAACTGGTGCAGTTCATGACCATGAAAGAAAGTTGGCGATTAGTCGATGGTTAACCAGTAAGACAATGCCCATGGAGTTTGGCCTCTAAAATGAAATGCTGTGCTTCAAGCAGTGGCATTAATAGTGGATGTGAATCGGTGAAAAAGTGGTTATAACAGCTATTGACAATCAGTGCTTAATTTGTAAATCATCAGGTCCCGGAACACCGCCAACATGTTGTTCTGGCAGTAAGAGAGAGACAAAAATGTCAAGGAACAAAAAAATTTTTTAAAGTACCTTTTGCTAACTATGGGGTCTATTGTGCTGACACACCCACTGCGAGTGAGGAGCCAAAAAGTGCATAGTTTGTGAATGAAGGCGGGCTGAAGGAAAGATGTGATGTCATTTTTTTGGGCTGTCTAGAAATCACGATACATGGAGCTTTCCCAACACTTGTAAATGTCATTGAAATCCGTGAAAATGATAAAGTTCAGTTTTAATTTGAAACGACTTCGTTAATAAACAATGTAACAGGTTAATTTGATCAGATCATTAATCAGATTATTGCAGTAAGGATTGGCCGCATTCTGTCCGAGTCACAGTTAAATTCTCTCTCCTTGATCAGCGCTTCATCATCATCACCTGCACGCATTACATCACATCGTCATCATCATCATCATCATCATCATCATCATCATCATCATCATCATCATCATCATCATCATCTGTCATTAATGTTTCACTTGTTATTTACTCTTGTAGTGTGAGCAAACTTTGACTTTACCTTGTACACAGTGTTAAAATAGTTTATACAGTCTGGCATCTGTCAGAGTTTGTAACGAGCTGCGGCAACAGCAGCAGCAAACACACACACACACACACACACACACACACACACACACACACACACACACACACACACACACAGACACACACACACACACACACACACACACACACACACACACACACACACACACACACACACAGACACACACACACACACACACACATACACACACACACACATACATCTCCACGGGTAAAATGATAATATATTTTGACTAACGTGCATAGGAGGATAGAGCCCTAAATGGGCCAATAATATCACGTGAACACAAACAACTAATGAACCTAAATGTTAATGAAATAATGATGAATCAGCATTAAAGAAGCACAGGCAATCTCCCGTCACGGAGCGCATCAATCTCTCACTCTGAGTGACAACAGTTATATCTGCCATGTTTCAGCACCAAGAACAGTGTAAAATCACAGCTAAGTTAGCCACTCATTACAAAGTTCACTACACTTTCAGAACACAAAAACCCACAAATACAAAATATTTGCAAACTTTTACACCCATAACATATGACCATAATTCCCCTAATGAATCAGCAGCACAGCAGAACATTTAAATATAACATGTGCTTACCTTTTATTTGTCCAAAACAGCCAAAAAAAACAAAAAACAACTATGAATCCATTTGTATCCTTGCAGCTTTTTTACATATTTCACAGCCGAGGCCTGCCTTGTGTTTCATAAGCCAAGAGTAGCAGCTCATCTTGGCTTTGAACTGAGATAGTTCTGGATAGTTCTGCTCCCGTGACTAGTCTGTTGGAGGCAGGTTCTCCTGCCTTAACATCTCCACTACAGGTGCTGCCACTCACTATGCTAACTAATGCTGTGCTGCTACTGCTCTGCGATTTCCACAGAAACAACCTTTACCTCAGGCTTAGCTTCACGTATTGGCTTAAAAAAGTCTTTAAATAAATTTTTTTTGCCATTTTCTACCGTCTTCCAAGCTGACAAGACACAATTTTTGCGGAAAATCACACTTTAGACGTAGCATAGACGTGGCCTGACTTTCCCCTCTGTTCCTCACTCTCGCTCAGTATTTACATGCAATTTTGTGTGTACAATGAATTTTCCAGTGATTTCATTTGAATAAAACACGCAGCTGTCCTAATATCATACTTCAAATTTTAATCAAAACACCTGAAAGAACATGAGGTGCTGGAAAACAAAAAGAAAAAAAATGAGGTGCTGGATCCAATCTAATAAGTGCCGGTGAAAATCTGAGAGGTGCGGGGTCTTGTTCAGGCAGAATTCTGCCCAAATTAAGCTCGGTTGACAAGCATTGCTGGGGGTCCGATTAATACAAAAGTAATGCAAATACACCACTTTTGTTACTCCCCTCCAGCTGACTGCTCAGGTATAGAACAAACCTTGAGAAACTTGATTTCTCCTCTTATGTAATTTGGACGTCGTCAACATGACTTCAAATATTATGTTCAAAAATTATCATTGTCATTGAAAAGCTTAGAAACTGAACTTTCAGAATCAGTAAATAACTGAAATTTTCCCCTGGTCGGTTTGTTCATAGAAGATATTGTTTACAGTACCTTCTATAACATGATGAGCAGTTTGTTTTTTCTCCTTTTGTCTCCATGAGTTTTCCCAGGGTACTCCGGTTTTCCTCCCCATTAAAACAGCTTGGAAGGCCAGGGTTCAGTCGGGTTGGGTCAAATAGGTCACACAATCACAATATCTTTGGTCAACTACACCCTCTGCTTGTTTATTTAGTTTTTGATGAGACACAATGACTGTGTATCTCTCATGTTTCTCTATTTGTTTTCAAGCTCTTCGACCAATGTTTAGGTTATTTGTGACTTAATAATGGTTGTAAACCTATATTTGCCATTTAGCAAAAGGATAAACCTTCCAGAATTGAATATTGGTATTGATAATAATTTCCTGCTAAAGAGAAAACTAAACCCCTGCTTTCTCCTGACCTGCCTCTTGGAAGGAAATTCAAAAAAATACCTTGATTATGAGCGGGGCTTCTGGAGCAGAACTAAGTAACTTGCGCTTAAACACTCCGCACCCCCCATCACCTCCCCCACCCAATAGCTACATGTTGACCTTTGCTCTTCCAAGATGGTAGCAACCGATCACTGAAAAATCCTAACACAACAGTGACACAAATGCTGAGTTCACACCGTATACGTCACGAAATGTGCGTACATTCAGATTACATACAAAGTCAGTGGATAGATGCGTCTCCCACATGAGAAATCTTTCCTGTGTGGCGGTGCTGTCCGATCCGGACAGTGTGAGCATGATCCAGATTTTACACATATCCGCACATCCGCAAAAGTTGAAAATATTGAACTCCTGCGACTGTTTCGCATGACGAAAGCTAATCAGAGTCTTTGTTGACAATGGCGTCAGGCCGTCAAACACTGACACCGGTCTGTTTAACCATGGAGTACATGCTGTGTGTGACCACATGGATCTGTATGACACAGCCTTTATAACCAGGACCGGACTAGGAAGGATTTGGCGTGAAGGAGAATCAGTGAGGAGGTGGTAGTCGCAGGAAAAAGTTCTCTCTGTAGTTTTTATCTTTGAAAGTCAGCACTGAGCTAGGATACTATTAGCCGCTAATCACACCAGGTTTTTTCACTGGTGGTTCATGTTTATGAGAGGAGAAAAAGAAGCACAGCTCCTTGCTTCAGCAGGCAGTGAAACTCAGCGAGTTGGATGTGGTACTGATGGGTGGTGCTTTGCTTCAGACGCGCATATGAAGCGATGGGGAAATTTTTTGATCCTGCGACACATGCAGAACGTTTTGTGCTGCAGATGCTTCCGGCGCCGCAGAAGACGCATTTGGTGTGAACGCAGCATAAAGGTGCTTTCACACATATAGTTTCATGTGACCATGTGAATGAATGGATGGATGGATGGATAGATACAGTAGATAGATGGATGGATATTTTTATGTGTGCTGCCTGATGGAGCGCTGGGTTGCAAGTGTGTGTGCGTGCCTGTTGCCACGACAACAGTGTGTGTGATTACTGTGTGTTGCTGCTGAGCTGTCATGACATGGAGTTGCTCCGTTCCTCGGACAAAGGTTTTCTCTGCCTTTTTTTTGCTGGCTCCAGCATGATTTGAGAAAAGGGAATTTGTAGACAACGTGCAGCCACGAGGCTGGTCCTAATCTAGCATTAGTTTGTAAAGCAGTATGTCTTGCCACGAGGTTGGAGGCAGGGAAAGTTGCAAGTGCGGTTTTCTGGCCAGAGACAGCAGGGGGGATGAAAGACAAAGGATTTATTAAGGTGATAAAGTTACTTAGTTCTGCTTTCAGACTCTTCCAGTCTATACTATAAAATCTCTATTGAACAATCTATGCTATGCTAACTACTCAATACTCAATATACCTCTCTATTCACTCTTCTCTCATTCCAACCTACTCATCACAGATTGTAGAGCCCACAGGTGCTAGTATTTATAAACGTGTCGGGGCTAACAGTGCTTGTTTGTGACGCAAGATGGTCCCAAAATGTCACATGATCTTGTTCTCAGCCAATAGCAAAAATACATCGTTTCAACCCATAGAGGGCAGTCACTCTGACATTTTACAACAAAATATGCCAGATTGAAATACTTTGACTAAAATGCAGCCCTACTTCATACCCAATTACATTTGTAGCAGAAAATATGAAGAAGTTAGTTTTCTTCAGATTACGTGATATTTTAATGTTTGCTTATATAAAAAAGAGTTCCATATATTTATTTATTATTTTTTTTAATTAAGCCTTTTTTTTTGTTTACTAACTATATTTGCACTGATGTAAAAAGACCCTGTACTCTTAGAATAACTTTATATTCTGTGTAGCTCATGTATATTTTACCTCCGTGCATTTCTTTATGGCCTACAAATGCTCTGCAAATGCTTTTAATGTATTGCCTTCTGATAAGTGTATACAAATACATGTTTATATATATTTTATTTTATTTTTTTAAATAATACAGATTAACCAACACAATGGAGCTAATTACATCTCAGTATAAAATACCATGAGAAGAAAATGGCAAGACAACCAGGCAGGCGGGCAGGCTGCCGGCCTAAACTGTAATTAATGAACAAGTTTCTCATGATTAACTTTTATTAAGCGATACTCCTGAGTCCTCCATTGGCAGGTAATAGGAGAAGCCTGGGGAGAGGCAAGGAGGGATGGAGCTCGAGAAGGACAAAGGAGGGAGACACTCGACCCTATTATTTCTCCTCAGCTGCTCGTAAAAACAGCATCCCGTAAACTCGTAAAATCCTTTCCCACTGTAACTGGCTCTGCAAACTGTGGCCTGCTAAATTAGAAGGGCATGCAACATGCAGTTAAGGAAATCTGGTTTGAAAGAAATGCTTCACAGTTCCTGTTTAGTGGGTGTGCCATTTTGCTTGAATAAAATTTAACTAACAATATAAGAGGCAGTAATTATTATCACATGAGTTTCAAGGGGGGGGGAATAAAGGAATCTGCTTCATTGTGCTTGCATCTGGAGTTTTTTTTTTTTTTTTTAAACCTCCAGTGTGCATGGAGGTGTTACTTGAAGCAGGCTTTGATTAAAGGTAAAGTACAAGACACAAAAATGGCCAATCCTCCAAAGACACTCTTTACAAATAGCCTTGCAGGTGCAGAAACATGCACATTCACCATTTTCTACCAGAGTACAATGCTAGCTCACCCTTTTTTTTAACCTATTATCTTTTTTTTATATTTCACACAGTAGAACTGCATTCTAAGGTTTTAAAAAATGTATGCTGTATTTCACTATTCCCAAACTCAAGGAGGCCACATACATATCTTTAGTAACTATTCTGCTAAAAATATTTTGAAAAAGTTTAGTTCAGTTTCCTTAAAATTCAGATTTACAAACACATTTCCTACATCAAACACACAACACATCATAAAACTGTAAACCACATGGCAAGTCTTGTAATGGTAAGCAAGTCAACCGATTGTAATAAGTACAGCATTGCACTGTATTTGAAAAAGGGATATTTTGAGTTTTTTCTATTCTCCTCATGCTTGTGTCTTCTTTCTTCTTCCCACAGTTTTTGACTGTCAACATGTGTTGACCCTGTAACAGAGAGGTGTCCTGTACAGGGTGTCCCACCTATTGCCTGATGTGAGACACAGTTTCTCAATGCCTTGATGATGACTTTATTGCATTCGTCACTATAAATAACATTGAATTAATTAGGCACCAGTAGTCCACTAATCATGTACCTAATCAGATCAGTGATTGCACAAGATGAATGAATGAATAACAGAATGAATTCTACAAAAGTCAAAGAACTTTGACACAAGAACTATTCAGTTCACTGTAATTATCTACCTGAAACTTATTTTCCCCCTGGCGTGTTGATGTCTGAAATCCTAATACTGTGTTGTCTGTGCCCTGGTCCATCCTGGGACTGTTCTGGGTAGGGTTTGCATGTTCTCATCATTCTCAAGTAAAAAATACACCAAGACATTCATTTATTTGTGTGCAAAACAGGCTGTGACACTCACAATCCATCTTTCAATTCTACCAACCCTTGGGCCGTAATCCTCAGAGCGCTCTACATATAAGGAGGACATACACTGACCTGGCAAAATCTGATTTTAACTGCAAACGGCTGATCTCTGAATATCCCCCGTAAAGGCTGTGTATCTCACCATGTCTGGATGTCTGGCAAACAGAATATTGAGTTTTTCAGAATATGGAATAACGCACCGATTCAAAATGCAGCTCATATTTCCAAACACAATAAACTAGGAAATCTGGGCAGAGGTCTGCAGCACACGGTCATCTACACAAAGCCATGGTGGTCATCATCATAAGGTAGACATCTTCTAGAGATGGCTCCACTTCATAAAGCAGCATTAGCCATTAGTCGCTGGGGCTCAAATCTCATCCTATACACTTTAGAGCTGCCGTGTCTCCTATTGTGCCTGCTTGCGTATGATATTAAAATGACACTTGCTTTATGACATATCCACACAGGGTCACAATGACACATATTACCAGGCAGAGCTTTTCAGAGGAGGATGAGTTTTAAAGAACAGATTTATCTTCTGAGGAAAGGAATTGCACAATGAGAACAATAGTTTACAAGACATTCTAATAATGTTTTGTTGGTCACAATAGTACAACCATATTGTCTATTTGTTTTTCATGTCTTTGGTTCACAGCCTTCACATCCATGCTCTGTTGTTTGCTCTACAAACAATAAATCCCATTGTGCATCACAGCGGGACTACACAAAGAAGATTGTTAGTTATCTCAGTAGAACGGTTTATAATTGCAATTGTATGCTACCATTCCCCTTAAATGGAGGCAATCAGAAAAAAAGTGGAAGATAAAATATATTTAAGGATAGTTCTGCTATAAATACAACTGCATTCAAACAAGGTAAGTTTCTGATGCATGTGTCGCATTGAAGTTGTGCGTTTTCTTATTTCCGTGTTGTGTTACAGTGGATTGGAGCATTTTTTTAATTTCTACACATGTATAAAGTAAGAAATGTGAAATGTGATTGTTTATCATATGTTTTACATCATCCAACTTTCTGCTTAACATGCTAATGATTGTGAACCACAGTGACATGCAGTCAGGGGAGGCAGAGCCTCACCTGATAATCTTGAAAAGAAAAAAAGTTAATTATAAAACATAAATGTTGATATTTGTCAGCTAGTATATATTATAAACTCTTCTTCCAATCCGATATTAATTTATCTATTTTTTTCAATTAAGAATAACATGATTTCATCATGTCCCGTTCTAATCCTGGGAGGAGATTCTCTGTGAGGCAGCTCTCTGCTGTGCTGTACAGTGGATTGTGTAATTCCTCACAGACTGTGCTGGTGCAAATAGTGTGTCGCTGTTCATCTGTATATTGCAAATACAAAGCTTTCAATCACTCTGATTATATGCTCTATCTTTTCTGGAATAAGTATGAAATGTATTTCTGTAGCATGTTTAGGCTGCAGACTAAACATAAAACCGCACTGAAAAAAAAGTCACTCATGGCAGAAGGCACTTTGGAGTCCACAGATTATTGTGCTACCAATAAATCTTTGTTGTTCTTGTTTATATTTTTCTACAATCCACCTTCTCAAATGGAAGATTACATTTCCTATAGGGTTACGCCATCTAAGTAACCCCATTATTTGATTTGATTATGATTCAGGGTGCTACGATTCGATTAATCAATGATTATTACAATATTGATGATTTTCATGATTTTTGACCCCCCACTAATCCGGTGTTTCCTTTTTCCTCACTTTGTGACTATTTCATATTTTTAAACAAACTATATGTGTCAGTATCAGTATTGCATCATTAATTAAAGTAAACATAACAGATGTATCATCATTGTCTAAATTTATGTCAAATCACCAAGCACAATCAACCCAGCTTTAAAAACATATAAAACATAGAATATCAGCTCTTTTGTGGAATTTGGGTTTTTAAATAAAAGCAGGATTGATAAAAGAACACAATGCATTTTTTACATGTTATTATTATGAAATTCTGCTAGGGACTCATCATCAGTGCTGTCTTTGCTTTCACCATTGCTGTCATCATGAAAAAAATATATAAATTACTGTCATCATGTTTAGGAATATAAACTGTATAAAAAAGGCGCTGGTCAACATGCTCCAAATTAAGCGTGCTTTGCTGTGTCCGTGTTTCTAGACGGGTCGGGTGGTGCGCCCACATTGCTGCAGAGCGGAGAGGTCCCAGCGATGTAACCCAGTCCACGGACCCAAGAAGTGGCGAGTTGGGAACGGGGTGACACTGTATTGCTCTTTGCCACCGGACGTGAGTCAGTGCGTGTGTGAATGAGCCCGCGGAGCCGACAAGTGTGTTTGTGTGTCTATGATGCCGGTGAGAGACAGACATGGCAGGTAGCGAGGTTTGTCTGTACATTTCAGAGCATTCAGCCAATATAGCACAACTACTACTATCATGCGTGAAGTCTACGGGAATTAACCCCGGAGGAAAAGCTGCCTTCGGCCCTGGAGAAGATGGATCTCCCCTGTGTCCCCCAGTTAACAGAGGTAACAGTAGTTTAAAATAGGCTCAATTGGAATTAATTTTGACCTCCAATGAAATATGCATCACATGTTGAATGCTGATATGAGATATAAAACATAATCCATTGTCTGTAGTCATTGAATGCTTTTAGTTGTTATGCTGCAAAGAAGTGGAACAAACTGCCAACAAAGCTGAATTCAGCATCACATGGAACAATTATAAATCAAAGTTTTTCTCTACTGCATATGACTGAGAGGGAGAATTTTGGTCATGGTGTGTTTTCATGTAATGTGTTTGTTACTGATTTAAAATGTTGAATGTTGAATGTTTTCTGTTGCACTTTTTGATCATGTAAAGCATGCATTGTCTTAAAAATCAGTCAGCTTTGTTCAGTAAAATCCTGGAAAGCATAGCTCTACACAAACATGCAGCTTGTCTTTGAGCTTCACTCACAATGTTACTAGAAAAATTAAATGTGACTTTATTCTTTTTCGTTTCAGATGTTTATGATACACTGAACCAGAGGATGTGCAGAATTTCAGTGTGAGAAGTGCTCTCACAGCTGTGTGATACACAACATGAATCAGCTTGTTGTTCCCTTTAATAAATGACTTTTTCATATGCCTTCCTTCAGTAAATTTGGGGCCAAAATATTTGAATTCATTGATCACTCATATTTGACAATACACAGATTTATATAAACTGTGAATAATTTCAAACAGCTGTTTTAGCACACAGATGTTTTAGTGAAATGCAGCACATGTGGTTACCAAGAGCTTCAATTAGAGAAAATAAGACATTGTGATTTAGGCTGCTGTGACGCAGCAAACAGGATGTGTTTGTCGTTCCTTCGTGTCACCGTCTAATGTCGGCAACACAAGGTGGTTCTCAGTCATCAGGGAACAGCAGTAAACAGAGTAAAAAGGAAGCCTGGCAAGAAGCCCTCTGAGCTTGCGTTATTTACAAATGACCCCGTGACACCTGACATCACCAGCCCCATGTTGCAACTGTAAACCTGTCTATTGGTTCTGTGCTTGCACGCATACATCAAGATGGTGAATCTCATACAGGTCAACAGAAACAACGTGAGTGGGAAAAATGTTTGTGTGTATATACACATGTGCAACATGTTAGCAGACTTGACCAAATTCCCTAAAAGTAGCTTCTGTAAAACTTCCTAACCTAACACAGGACCAGATGTACTCAATGGGCCCTGGATCCGGCACCGGAACTGCATATTTGTGGTCCGTGAGCGTGTGACTCTGTCATGTGCACCTGTCAACTAATGTCTGATAGACAGACATTCACATACTTCACAGCAGCTTATGTGGAATCGATTCCTTTCATCAAACAGTTGTAAGTCTCTTAAACTGAAAGTGCAGAGACAGTTTCTCATCACTTCCCTTTCTCTTGCTTTTATTTCTGACGTGTCTGTGATGTAAAGTGTTTGCTCCGATTTACCATACATCGCAATCTCCATCACATTGACGCTACAGCCGCGTGAACAATAACTTACTTGTTCACTTTGGGGTAGTGCAGTGGTTCATCCTTTGACTTTGGTCTCAGTTGATGGAGATGAATGATGGCGGTTGTGATACATGGAAAATCAGAATTGACTGTAGATGCACACGGACATGTTGGATACTGCATTTGGGGTTTTGTTTTTGAAGCGGTAAGTTAATTAATATTTTTGTACAAGTCAGAGCTCAGATTGAACGTATCAGAACAT
Organism: Gouania willdenowi; assembly: GCF_900634775.1. Taxonomy (NCBI): domain Eukaryota; kingdom Metazoa; phylum Chordata; class Actinopteri; order Blenniiformes; family Gobiesocidae; genus Gouania; species Gouania willdenowi. The sequence goes on from NC_041058.1 coordinate 29,751,386, forward strand.
GTATCATATCATTGGCTCAAGCCATCACACAAAGTGTGCCAAAGTTCACAGTGTTTGCCAGAGACTCAATATGCCAATTCTCGCGTTAAATGGTTGTGTAGTTAATCTAAACAGTTCATAAATCTTGGTATATTTGTTTACCAAAAAAAATTATGGTGGACTGGATTATTATACTGTATATGGTTAAACACTGGTTCAGGAAAAGTGTATGTTCTCATTCTATTGGATTTAAGTGCTTTATTTGACACTGTGCACCAGAAGATTTTGTTGCACGAATTGCAAACGTTGGTTGGACCACATATTAAAGTACTGCAATGGTTTAGGTCTGACTTGGAGTAGCAAACTTTGAATCTAACAGATTACCAATGTTCTGTGGAGTTCATCAGGGCTCTGTTCTTGGACTCCTTCAGTTTTGCCTGTATATGATTCCTTTAGGACACATTTTTCACAGCTGTAAAGTTGATTATCAGAGCTACGCAGATGACACACAACTTTATCTGTCACTGAACCCAGGTGACTATGGTCTCATAGAGGTGTTGTGTGACTGCTTCGAAAAAGTAAACTGCTGGATGAGGAAAACTTCCTTCAACTAAGTCATGAATAGATAGAGGCGATTGTCTTTGGTAACAAGGAAAAGAGTTCTGCTTATAGCGAGTATCTTGAGTCTCCATCTCTGGAAGCTAAAGATTAAGTCCGAAACATTGGTGTTCTATTTGACTCAAATCTGATATTCAGGAGTCAGATCAAATCTATCACAAACACAGCTTTTATCACCTAAAGAACATCTCCAGAGTGAAAGGTTTTTTTTTTGACTTAGAAAGATCAGGAGAAACTGTTCCATGCTTTTATCTCGAGCAGACTGGAGTATTGTAATAGTCTTAATCCAACATCTACAGCTGGTTCAGAACGCTGCAGCTCAGGTCTTAACCAGAACAAAGTTGTCAGAACACATTACTCCAGTTTTAAAGTCTTTACACTGGCTCCCAGTCAGCCTCAGAATAGACTTTAAAGTTCTGCTGCTGGTGTATAAATGTGTGAATGGGTTTGGTCCAGAATACATCAGTGACATGTTAGTCAGGTATGAACCCAGCAGGTCTCTCAGATCTATGGACACAGATCAGATAGTGGAGCCCAGAGCTCACAGTAAACATGGTGATGCTGTGTTTAGTTGTTATGTTGCAAAATTAAAGACACTCTTTTTCTCTACTGCGTAAGACAGAAGAATATTTTTAATAATGTTATTGTTGATATAATATTTTAACTACCAATTGTAATGTTCTCAATTCCTTTTAAACTGTTAGTTTTCTGTTGCACTTTTAAATTATACATAGCACATTGATTTGCCTTGTGTGCCTTGTGTGCGCTATACAAATACATTTGCCTCGCCTCGCCTTGAGTGTGATGAAATTCAAGCCATATTTTAATTATTTTCTCAATGTTCTATTTCAAATCATGTAAAGCACATTGAATTGCCTTGTGTATAAAATCTGCATTTGCCTTGCCTTTAGGCTGATGGTCCTGAACAAAGAAGAGTGGACAGAGCTAAGCAAGGTTTAGCTGCACGGACACGTAGGCTTCATTCTGCCTGACAAACTTTTCTCCTATTGAAAACCAGCCTGACTTATCAATACAAGCATCAATACAACGCACCTGGAATACCATCCTGACTGTATCAATGTCCAGCATAGCAAGTTAACTTCTTGTTTAGAAACATAATCAGCAGTCAGTCACCGCTATTGCTACCTGCCAGACTCCAACAATAGCTCTGAATTTACACCCATACTTCTCCTGATATCTATGTATGAAGCACAGACGGACACAATGGAGCCAGAAGGCTCAGCTGATGTATCAGCCTCCCAGCTTTCTCAGAGACCAGCTGACACTTCTAGAAATTGAAAACGGCAACGGCCTTGTTCTTCTACAAATGGCCCTGCAGCTCGGGAGATGCGCACAAACACATTCATGGAATATATATATTCCCATACAGCCCCTGCACAGGAGATGTTTTAAAACATGAATGAAATCTAAATGAAATCTTAACGTAGCGGTATGAGGCTACATATCCCTCATGCCTTGTGTGGGTTGCATGCACTCACAGCAGGGTAGCACTAGTAATAGATCAGCCGTTTTTGAATAGAGTGGGGATTTAATGTGAGCTTCAGAAAGCTCTGGATGCATGAACAGCTTTGGTTACTCACTTTGATAGAAAGACAACAGCATCAGGTACTAATGTTCTCTGTCCAGCAACTTTTGAAATGTTTGTCCAAAAAAGGTACAGTTCAATCAATGCTGCACTGTTTTGTTTTCCTTTCTACATTTTCAATTATTTAAATAACTTTGTGTAAACTGATCAAAGCTGAAACAGTTGGTCAATGCTTAATAAAAACAATTCACTCGTACCAATAAGAGGATAGTTCAAGGAACAACTTAAACAACTCTTTTAAATGAGGCAAAGAAAAACAACAATAAAAAAGAAAAAAGTATTTTTTGCAGTAATTAAATTCATGTTTTCCTTTAAAACTGTATCAAACACCTTTTTATTGAGTTGTGTTGTTATCTATAGATTTCCTGTAGGTGTGTCTTTGTTTCTTTGTGCTTTTCATTGAACTGGAGATACGGCCTGGGTGGAATTAGCTCTTGAGTAAGCATAACTAGTAACATAGCTTTTTATCAAAAACACTTACATTTACATTGTAAATATTTACCCTACATTAGAGCTGTACCATTAAAAAGACATTTTAGCATTTAACCCTTGTGCACTTCTTTGAATTTACAAACACTTGTACACTTTAACGGTCCATCCCATAAAAGTGCAATAAAAATGTACTCCATGATTTTTTCTTTTTTACTTCCACCAACTACTTCAGACCTATCCATAGATATAAAATGTATTATAAATTTAAAACCCATTTTATGTTTTTATGGACTTTTTATTATGTGAGCCTCTAATTATTTCAGCAGGAAAAATAGTAAATATGGTATGGAAGGATAAAAAAACACATGTCACACGCTGTGGAATAAATGTTAGCATACATAATAATATCATTATTAATTTGTCCCAATTTGTGAAACGCAATATTTTTTAATTATATGTCACGTGTTCACAGACAAAGCTGGTCCCATTAGACTAATGTAACTATTGAGATTATTACACCTAATATACTGAATGATTAAATCATCAGCTTGATCTGGTTTAATTATAGGAAATCAGAAAAATATTTATCAATCATAACTTTATGTAACTCATTGTCAGATACACGAAACAAGATTCAGCTGCAGTAAAAAACACTAATGGAGTTATTTTTGCATTTCTTTATTTTTTAAATATATATATTATTTTTTTTAAGTGAGGAAATAAATGAATTACATACAATAACACTAATAGAGTCACCCACATGCAGCTCATGAGCTCTGTGAGTCAGCAGCTATTGTAGCATTTTTCATTGTGTCTAGTGTTGATGTATTCAGATTTATTTGTGTTTTGTAAAGAACCTGTTTACACTTAAGTTGGGAACTGTTTTATTCATTTTTTTTTTTTACTTATAGTTTTTATTTATCATGATTTTTATCGTTATCGTGATGAATACCAGAAATTATTAGGATCATTTTTTTTGTCAATATAGCCCATCCCTAGTCACTTCCCTTTCTCAACTCAACTCAAAGCACATTCCTTTTTTCTCTATTTTATTTTTTCATGAGAGCACAAAGAGAAGGGAGTTAAATTTTGAACAAAGCTAACTGTGCTGGATTAGGATTTTTCTTTTTAATCCAAACCTGGAACTAATTGTTTTTCTTTTTTTTTAAATTGTGTTCAACTTTTGTCTGTTTTTTTCATCACACTAACTTACAGCTTTAGACCCTTTGACATTGGGTGTGCACTGGTTTACTGTTAAAAATGTCTGACATTTGTTTTAACACAATAATAAAATCAGGAAAAACAGCTTAGTAAAAATATTTTAGCAGATGTGCCAATAATATGTTTTTTTCATACATTTGTAAATAATCAATGCCATACTTGTTTATTCACCTGCATATTTTTTGTTTGTAATACACTTATTGTTGATTTATTTATTTATTTATTTATTTATTTTTTCTTTCCTGTTTAAGTAAAAAGCTAAAAAAACTAAACAGTGATAATATAAAATCCCAACAACTAAAAAGTTATTATTAGAAACATTTGCAAAATCCCAGTCTCATGTATGAATGTAAAATAACACATTTTCTAACAAGCATTTTATTACATTAAGTGTTAAGTTTGAGGCTAGGTATTGGCCCTTGTTAAATATATATTAAAAATCATGTATTCCCAAAGTACACCTTCAGGATGAAGGTGGATTTTCTCAAATATTAGAATAAATCCAAAGCAATATTGAATATTTATTGAAATGGTTTATCATAAATGCAACTGATGCTTTATAATTATGTGTTGCTTTGCACATAGTTTTATTAATATTTGTTATTAGATTTATGCTAGCTATAGGCGCAGTGGAAGCTTTAATGGGTTGAAACCATGTGGTGCCTTCTCTTCGTCGCCTGTAGTGTACATCACTCGTCCTCTACATTTCACTCGCCCATTAGCAGCGTTATTTAAATCAATTTGCAGTTTCTGTAATAAAATCAATGGAGTAAGCCTTCAGCCCTTATTCAAATAACATAGCATGTATTAGTGTCACAAGTGTTTTATCCCAATACGTCAGAGAAGCTACAACTACTGCTTATTGCTTAAGCCATTAACTGTTTCCCCCATTTTAATTATATATGTCCATGTCCAGTGTACATCCTTTGTTCACTACATTAAGTCAGAGAAGTTATATTGCATTTATTTTCTATTGTTCCAAATAAGTACTTTCAGATGTGGCCTAGACTGTTTCCAATTATGTGCTGTTAAAAGGGATGACTCATCCTAAATACCACTGTGAGAGCACTCAGGGACAAAACAGTTTGATTTGCTTTTAAATGCCATAATACGTGTAATTCAGTGCACAAGGAGACATCTGTGATTGGGTGTCATGTTTAATGGTTAGCACAAGTACGTCTTCAACTGCAGCGATGCAGAGGCGAGTCCTACGTGGTTTTTATAGCTGTGGAAATTTCACGTTAAAGATATACTTTAAATACAGTTACATTTATGTAAAGTTTTAGAAGAGTTTTTAAAATATTGTTGGTTGCTCTGAAGGACCAGCTCATCCATATTAAAAAAATCAATAAGTGAATACCTATACATTCATAAAGGTTGCATATACATAAAACGTGTTGCGCACAGATATACAAAGAAAGAATACTGACTGAATACTGACATTTCCTACTCAAGCAGAAGTACTGTTATTTGATTGAAATTATGTATCACTTGTACAATTACAAGTACAAGTACAAGTACAAGTACAAGTACAAGTACAAGTACAAGTACAAGTGATACATAAAATGCTCAAGTACAAGTAAAAAGCAGTACTCAAAGGAAAAATGACTTGTTAAGTTTACCCCACATGTTTATTTTTGGTAAATGATATTGTCACAGTTCCCTTACATACAGTAAAGATCTCATATATAAACTTAAAAAGGAAGAGACAAAATCTTGCATAATTGGAACAAAGGCATCTGTATTAAATAATAATAATTATTATAATTATGTTCTAAATAAAACGACATCAATTAATTTAATTATAATTAACTAAAATTCTCAGGCTCCAAACTAAATTTATGAAAACTCTAAAACTGTAAAAATAATAATGCTGTTTAGGTGTCGTACATTACATTTAATCTGATTGTCGGCTATGATGTAATGCATTTGATTGTTGTCTGGTCATTTCATTTTCAATGTCCTTTGATCATTTTAAAACAAAAAATAATAATTTACTCAGTAAAGCTTAGGTATAGGAATGTAATGAATTACTTTACTTTAAAATGTACGAGTAAAATTAATGATTTAAAAATATACTCAAAAAAGTACAAGTACCCATAAAAGCAACTCAATTACAGTAATGTGAGTAATCTGTTACTTTCACCTCGGCATACAACTAACAACTAACTTTGTGAACAGTACAGAAAAAATAAAGTTGTTATGACATTGGGTTATACCACATTGTTTCAGGTCTTGTGGATTCAGAATAAATTCATGTGCTTAATTCCCAATATTTGCAATAATATTGTATAATACACCTCGTAACCTTAAACTTCAGCACATGCCATCGCTGTGACAGAGTGAACACCCTTTACACATTTTCTTCTAAGTTGACATAAAGTATGCCATCAAATCTACTTAAAAACTTTTTAAAGGGGCAGTATTATGAAAAAATGACTTTCTAATGGTTTTGCTACAGTGATGTACATCTCTTTAGCCGCATTCAGAGGGCCAAAGTTGAAAAAGTCCTGTTTCCTCCCTCCCTTGTTATTCCACATTTTGCAAAATGTCAGCTCCAAACGGAAGAGTTGGATTTTTCTTGCTACCTCTCAAACTACCTCACAGCTAAAAACAAACACTGCAGTTTAATATAGAATATATATTGTACTTTATTGTCATATTAGTAAAGCTGCATACACAAAATCTGTTCTCTGTATTTAACCCATCCCTGAGGAGCAGTGAGCAGTTCCATTTTTGGTATCCGTTATATCGCCTCATATCGCCTTTGACTCTATCTGACGTGTTTGTGACATGATGTGATGCAGTGGTTTGACCAAACAAATGATTATCACCTTAAATGCCTTATTCCTGTAGTTAATAGAGAATAGGAGAGGAAAGTGACTCAGCAGCTTAACACTCCTGTGAGTGTTTGAAGCAGATTCTGAAGCGCTGAGACGGACTCACAATTACAACAGCCACTTAAATAGCCATGTGTTTTAATGTAATGTGCAGTTTTTTGGCTGTAAACAATAACAACAGTGTGTGGAAAGCAAAAGAAAATCGCTTTGGGGATCACTGATCTCCCTCACAAGAGGGAGACAGGGAGTATGCGTCTATAGGGTTAGGGTTTGCCTCCTTTATGTTACAGTAGCCATCAAACCAACATAGGGGCGGAATCACTAAAGGTATAGGGGTATTAAAACGTGTGTAAATGTAACTACACGGGCTAATTAGCCATACAAACGCCTGAGTGCGCGGCTGCTGCGCATCGCAATGCGTCCTCAATCCATTAAGCGTGTTTCCCTCTAATGAATATGTATAATAGGCGGAGCTCACAAGGGGAACAAAAAAATGGGAGGGGGAAATGAATGCAGGGGAAGCAAAGATGGACTTTATTGGTGCCTCTGTTGTTCCATATAAATTTAAAACGGCCCACAACCAGGTGGTAACTGTCAAAGCTTTTACATAGTGATGACAGCAGTGATATTTGTGAGGAGACAGGGCAGGAGAGAGGAAAGACGACCGAGGGATGGCATTTTCAGACCTCGAGTTAATATATTTGGGATGAATAAATTCACAATTTTAAAAACGTTTAAAAACCTTTCCTGTTTTGTCTCCCCACCATGGCTGGGGGGACACAGTGGAGATCCGCACTCTCCATGGCCGGAAGCTGCTTCTCCTCCAGGGATCACTCCCGTACACCTCACGCTTGTTAAAGATGGAAGTGTGTAGGAAGAACAGGCTGTTTTGTTGTTGTAGAGCTACACTTTATTATATGGCTGCACTATAAACATAAACTTGCTACCTGTCCCATTTGTCGTGTTGGACTTTACCCATACGCACACACATCTCTCCTCCGTGGCTCACTCTGCACATTTCCCCACTGTGGGATGAATAAAGAATCTATCTATCTATCTATCTATCTATCTATCTATCTATCTATCAATCTATCTATCTATCTCTCTGTCAATGTATTTGCTGTAATTCATCCATTTTTTTATTAGCCTCCTCTACTAACAAATTCTGCTGCTTCAAATTAATTTTTTTGCTTTCACACACTCAGCTCACCTTCACGCTCCATGTTTAACATAACACATACAAAACACTCATTTAAATAGGGCGGTCTCCACCACTTCTGCACGTGCACTATTCATTGCTGGAATCTTAGTGAATTCCTCACAGCAGGTGAGGAAACTGCGTCACCAAAGGATTTAGGGAAGCAACTGGTTTACCACCCTTTATTTCAGATATTAGTGAATCTGCCTCATAGTGCGTTATTCTACCCATGCCCCCGCATCCTTCTTTTCATAGCTGGCAAAATGATGAGCTTCAACTGATGAACCAAAGCCGTTGAGTCAGGCAGTAACATGGGTCCACCTGATGTCACATGCCGTGTTGACGAAAAACAAGGATCTACACATATTAATGAATGAGACACTGTGACACCTTAGGAGCGGTCCAGGAGATAGAGAAAAGAGGGAGGAGGTGGACGAGGAGGCGGAGATGGAGAGTGGAGGGCTTGAGTTCATTTGGTATCAATTTAGTTGGTATTCCTCAGGGGGGTATGCTAATATTTCCAGAGTAGCTGTGTCTCTTTATTTGTGAATCTCTCTTTTTGTGCCTGCTCGTACCTTGTTAGGCCAGTGGCCTCTTTGCTGACACTGGAACAGGAAGTGTAGTCGCTGCAATAGACTTAGAGACAAAGAGAAGCAGGGAATAAATAAATAAGTGAAATGCAACAACAACAACACAAGGGAAAAAAGGCTGGAAAAGAATGAGTGATGGAGAAAAGGAGGGGAGGTGCTAGCATCTTGACGCCGATGTACAGCTGGTTTCTCCCAGCATGCTGGTTTCACCTTTCCACCCCCCTCCTGTCTGTGGAGTGACGCGTTTGATTTCGCCGCATTCATACATCAGTGCGCCCGTGCAATACTGACACCTCATCTCAGCCTGACGACTTTGGCTAGCGAGGACCTGCTTTGCATAGTGCATACCCCTAACCCATCCTCCTCCTACTCCTCCTCCTCCTGCTTACTTCCTCTGCTCTTCTCTTCTGTGACACTCTTGAAATCTTTAAAGGAAGGAACGATAGTTCAGGAGCTGAAGCTTGAGGAGAGATGCTGAGAGACAGACAGGAGAAGAGATGGAGAGGGCATTGAAAACCAAAGCTTAAAAAGTTAAACCAATGCTTTTAACTAATGCATGCTCACCTTATCCCTTAATATTACTTTTCTTCATCAATAACAAAATGCTTTTTTTTTCTTCTGTGGAAACCAGATGCTGAGACATTTACCGTTAACTTCATGCACATGTGCAAACTTAAATATTACACTTTTACACTGAATTAAACAGTGCTTACTTCCTCTCTCTTTGATAATTATTACTGGAATGTTAGTCCAATTAGTAAGAGGTCTGAGCTTTGATAGTACCGTAATTTCCGGGCTATAAAGTGCACTGTGTTATTGGCTGTATTACAATAATTTAGCAATTTTCTAAGAAAAATCCACACAAAAGCCGCAGCCTAACTTAGGCCGCACTTTATTGGCTGATGAGAGTGCCCTTCAGACAACTCGGCCAATCAAATTGGGTAGGTAGGCGTGCTGCTGTACTCACGTTAGGTTGCAGGGAAATGTCTGTATTTCAACTGATAAGTTTCCTTTACTAAATAAAGTCTCCTCCTCACTGCCCCACGTCTACTTATCAGTCCATTTACAGCTTTTAATGGTCACTTTTTACTGGAACCAGACTGATTGATCGCTTCGTCTGCTCTTCTTACCGTGAACTACCGTTGAGCGATCAAAACGAGAGGAGTCTGAGTCAGAACATGGACGCGATCGCTTCTGAACAAATCCAACGTGGTCATTTAGTAACTTCATGCTGTTATGCTACTTTTACAGACTGACTGACTTTTACTGTAGATGGAGCGGAAATCAGAACAGCCTGTATCAGGTATGTATCCATGTATTTGTGCTCTACATGGCGGCCCAGCCATCAACAGATGGGCCGGGCCCCCACCCAGCCCCCAGCTTTATCATGATGTTACATATATTTAATTACATTATGTCAATGTCTTTGGAGTCATTTATATCAACTTTTAGCCTCCAAATATACATATTATTCCTTAATATGTGGACATAGTCCATTTTGTAGATTTCAGCCAATCAGCGTTCACATATCATACTGTTGTAACGTCAGGACTACTCTTTGTATACTGTATATGAGAGTCTATGGAAAAATAGCATTTCAATCTGACATTTTAGCACTTAGTTAAGTGACATCCAGGTTCTTGGACTTTATTCCTAAGTGGGTCAGGAACATTACAATGAATGGATTTTTATGACGCTTTTATGAGGAAAGGACAAATTGGACTTTAATGCAGTGTGAATGCAGCATTTGAATGCCACTATATTCCATCTTGCTACAGATAAACACATGCCTTCCTGCTGAAAAAGGAAGGCACCTTAAAACAGGTAAGACTATATTTTACACTAGTACAATGATTCACTTCTTTCAACAATAGAATATTTTATCTGATAATCAAAATATATGCAGCATTCAACTCAAAGGAAGCATAGAGAGAGGAAAATGGGTTTAACAAGTTAACTACTATATTGTATGTTTAACAAAAATGTGCAAAATAAAACTGAGTATTTATACAAAAAATAAATAAATAATGTTGTATTGGTAATAATAATTGGTCATCATATGCCAGGTGTGTGAAACTCAACCAAATCAGCCCATTAGATTTTGCACAGTTAAGATTACATAAAAATGACCACAACATATAATTCCGTTAATCCAATACAGTAATCCCATAGATAATGCTAAAAGGAAGTCTGTACATATTAAATGTAAGTGTAGTCCTTGGTTCATTTGAGTCATTTGCATCCCAGATCCAGCTAGTCCAGCTAGCCCTGCTTACCAGGTACTATAACTGGATTGTTTGAGTCCTGCATGTTTTTCTGAGGTTAATGTTGATTTCAACTCAATCCTTTAAGCCCGTCATGTTAACCGTAGGTTTTAGTGACTTTACGCTAGCATTTAGCAGTAGCAGCCTCTCAAAGGACTCTTTGGATCTGGGTAAGGGAGAAAAGGGATTCATGAGTCCTGATTCAGTTCAAAAATGTTTTGTTACGAATCCGTGATTAAGTAACCACCTCTAACATGAAGTGTTGGGAAGGTTACTTTAAAAATGTTATCAGCTACAGATTACAGATGATATGCCCAAAAATGAAATTTGTAACGTAATCTCTTACATTACTCAATCTGAGTACTGTAATCTGATGACTTGGATTACTTCCACATTAGGTTAGATATTTTAAGTGTTGGAATGCCACTATAATTAAAAATAATAAAGACTGTTGTAAATACAACATCCTCTATAGGTGTTGGTGGTGATATAGCACTTCACAATGATGACATACACACATTATAATCATCTGTATTAAATGTAATTTGTGAAGTCTACTAGTCTATTCAACAAACCATGTTAGCACATCATAAAAAACTTGTAAACATCAGACAGTAGCCTAGGACTAACTGTAGACAGTATGCTATCTGTAACTAACTACACATTAACAAATAAAGATTAAGGATGTTTCTTTATCAACTAGTTGATCAGTCTATTGCACAAGGTTTTTCTAAAACAGTTCAAATGAAGCACAAAAATATAAAATATATATAATTAATATTTATCAGGAAACATCCTCTGTATAACTAGTTATTAGTTTAAATACTAGTGTAATGTTCACACTGAACATCAAAGCATCTCCTCAGGATGAATCAAAGGAAGCAAATCGCACTGAAAACAAATCAATGAGCTCTGGAATCAATGTGTGGCATTGCCAAGCATTTCTTTAGTTTAAAGATTTCAAATATTTGGACAATAAAAAGTCCTACAGGCAGAAGCAATAATATTAATCAATAACTACATTAAAATGGCAACTATAGAAAAAAACAAAAAAATAGTAAATCAGATATTAGAATTACTGCTCAACTCTCAATAATAACATGTTCAGGCATCACATATTAGTTAAACAGTGATATGTAGAATGAGAGAAGTGTGAGATATCCTCCTGTTAGTGAACACAAAATAAAGCTTTCAGTACTTTGTCTATTTACATTGGGGCTTCTGGTAAAAGCATAGCGTTGCCATGTTGGTCGTGAATAAACCCGCGAAACTGAGAAGTAACATCGTGTAATCCAATTACCAACTTTTTAAACTGTATCTGTAACGGATTACAGTTACTCATAATTTGTAATCTGATTACATTACACCGTTGCTCCCCAACACTGTATATACAGTATACATATGTACAGGTATATACTGTATACACAAACATGTACTCACCAGTCCAGCAGAAATAACAAAAAGATGTTGAAACACACTTTGACTAACTAAGACTGCACTCTTCTTCTTTAGTCATTGAGTTAGGGTTAGATGATCCATGATCCAATTTTAATGACCTGGCTAAAGAAAGGGGGTTCTCAACCAAGATTTGGCATTACGTGGTCCTGTTCATCTTCCCTTTACAGACATTACATTTAAATGTATTCTCAACCTTTTTCAAGAACCAGTTAGAAGTGGCATTGAAGCTCCCACAAAGTGGTGGGGAACTGGATTTGGGCTTTAGCCCCCAATCAATCCATCCATCCATTCATCTTGATACCCACTTATTCCTGCGCTCAGGGTCATAGGGGTCTACTTTTGCCCATCTCTAGTTATTTGCGGTAGGGTATGGGTACCCCTGGACAGGATGCCAGAGTGTACCAAGGCTAACCCATAGAAACATAGAAGCAACTGACCATACAACCATGAACTCATCCAGATATTTAAGCAAATCCATTTGAAACTGGGGTAACCAGAGAAAACCTGAACAGCACCCACATGAAAACACAGTTGAACTGGTTTTAAGTGACTTTATTGCAATATTCTAATTGGTTCCGTGTCCCCACGAGACTCATCCCTGGATAAGTCCTCTCTTCCTCCTACTCCATGTGTAGGAGTGATCCTTGCTAGGTGTTGAAGGTAAACAGTGCAGCAGACTGTCAGCTTTAGCAGCTCCAGAGCTCAGCAAGAGCTCCAACACACATCCTTGTGTTGCCCATAGTAATAAAGAAAACAATGTTGAAGTAATTGTTGATAAAACATGACGCATAAGATCCTTCAAAAGTACATTAAATGTGTTTTTCAATTAAATGTGCATCGATAATATAATTTTGCTCATCGATGATACAATTACACATTATGTTATAAGCATTTTCCATACTGGCAGATTACCCTTTATTACAATGTTTTTCAACCTTGGGGTCATGACCCCATGTGGGGTCACTGTGGGGTCTATTTTTCAAAGAAACGCCACATGAAAAAATCTCAAACAACTGTATTCTACACTTTCACTTTCTCAAATATAATTTAGTTCAAACAAAATCTAGATAAATAAACAAATACAAATAAATTAAAAGTATAAAAATATCTTAAAGTCCCTTTGTGCACTAATCCTGAAATCCTGGCTGCTTTTTATTTGTAACTCAATATAACAACAATTATCAAAAATTAATTCTAGGGGCCAGAAAAGGTTGGGAACCACTGCTTTGATCCTTTTAAAACAGACACATGAAATACATCTTGGACTATTATTCCATCTCTGAAAAGCAGTAACAGGCAAAGATATGTTAGGATTATGGTTTTTTTTAAGGGCCTATGGTGATCCAGATTTTCTGTTAATCAAACATCAGCTTTATTATCCTTTAGGCCACCACTGCCCACTGTGTGTGTGTGTGTGTGTGTGTGTGTGTGTGTGTGTGTGTGTGTGTGTGTGTGTGTGTGTGTGTGTGTGTGTGTGAGTGTGTGTAGAAAGTTAGGAGGAGGAGGACCAAAGAAAAGGAATGAAGTGTGAATGTCACTTTGAACTGTCAAAGTGTGGCACTCACACATGACACACACACACACACACACACACACACATCCTAATGAGCGAGAGAGGCAGAAAGATGGGCTTTCACTGTGCCAACCCAGGGGCCAAGGTGGGGGAGTCACTTCTCTCTACACATCCATTGTAAACACACAGAACAACACCTCTCTTCTTGTGACACACAAACACCCAGTGAGGCTTCCGAGGACCTGACAGCCACAGATAAATCAGCCTCTCGACACTCCTCCATGTGGCCCGCCTCTCCATCTCTGCTGCCCCTCCCATTACCACATGTGGTGGGAGGAGAGTGTTAATTTTCTTCAGCGTGAAATGAAGGGGAAGGAACACGGATCTGTGAAAGTGTGCGTTTGGGTTGGTGTCTCTATAGTTGGGTGTTAATGTGGACCTCTAAACACCTGCAGGAAGAAAAGTGCCGGGTGTTAAATGAAAGATCAACTAACCTACTCAAATCACAGTTGTGAGGTTTCTCTATAAATCCTGAGTAGTGGAGTTACTTTGTTTCTGTCTTGCATGTAAAAAAAAAATTAAGATACAAAGAAGTGAAAGGTATCATAATGTTTTGAGAAATGATTGAAACAAAAACGTACTTATTTTACATGGAAAACAAATGAGTGCAAGATAATGTAATATATAATACATCCTACTTTTAAACTTGCTCTGCAGATTTGACCCCTGTCAAATAACAGTGTTTTATTACACAAAAAAGTAATATAAAAGTGTTTTTTACCCTGTATATTACATCTTACATGTAAATGCTTGTTCTTGTGGTAAAACTGGCACTTTTGGGCTTAACCAATTTGTAATGTATTTATTTTCTTAATTAATAGCAATTGCAAATGTAAAAACTGTACATTTTCAATGTGAACACAGAAATCAACATAGAATAGAAACAAGTCGTCTGAATGTTATAGTATGATGTTTTGGTAAATATAATAATTTGTTTCACTTTTGCAAAGCAGGAAATTGTGTATATTGTAACCGAGGGGTGCACAATACATCACGCTCATGGGCTGCAAGACCTCATGAATGAATGAGAATCACATTTACCAGAAATGAAACCTAACAATTCAGCTTTTGACCTCAGTTTGAAGGGGCGCTAGCGCACTAATCTGTTCATTTACAACCTCTAATAATCAGTAGAAGAAGAACCTCCACCAGCCCAAAGCCAATCCACATCCGCTCACATTGGCACATTTATTAGCAGCATCTTCAGACAACCTACGTGTGAAAGCTATGGAAGTAATTCTAAAGAACAAAGTGAGTTAAAAATACTGAAACGTTCTGTTTGCTACTGACTGGCACCACCAATAGTGCTTTTTTTGTTGGTCTTTGATGAAGAGAGCTGCTGTGTTTGGTGCTTTGCATTTTCAAAATGTTTTTCTTCATTGTATTTTTTTAAAAAATATATTTAAAATATAATTTTTGTATTTTAATACAAAAAAGTGGAACAACCTGCAGCAGAGCTGAAGTCAGCATCCAATGTAAAGCTTTTTAAATCCAGTTAAAGGCACTCTTTTTCTATACTGACTATGACTGAGAAACTGCTGATTTAATCTTCTTATTGATTTTTAAACTGTTAAATGTTTTTAATTTTGTAAAGCACATTGAATTGCCTTGTGTATGAAATATGCTAAACATACATTTGCCTTGCCTTAATATTATACAAATATTGAATAATTATTTAATAAATGTAATTTTAACAATTCTAATAGTGTAAATATTAAAATAGAATTGTTTACAATTATAACCCCCCCAACACAGCAGATCGTGAATCGCTGTCAGTGGTAGAAGTAGCTCGCGAGCCAAAAAAGTGTGTGAACCCTTGTCGTAACCAATCATTATACTGGAGGATTTGATACAGTATATATATAATTGTGTAGGCTGGTTTAAGTTTCCTGGAGTTCAATTTGAGGACAACTTGTGTAAAAAAAAAAAGTTTTACACACACTCAACCCACCAACAAAAGGCTAATGAAATGCGATATAAAGAGGAGAGGAATGTGTCAACCAGTAGGTGCGTGGTTTAAATTCATGATAAAATCCCAACCCTTTATTAAAAAAGTAGACAAAATCTCATTTTATTTTATTTTTTATCACATACTATAACCCTTTAACCCTAATTCTAATTGCAACAAAATGTACATGATATTTGGGATTTTGCCTATATTTGTAATAAGGGGTTTGATACTTGGTGCATACAACATTAAAGGACATGGAGGAAATGTTTACTCTGTTTGAATTATTTTCTTTGTGCATGTGTAGGAGAGTGTGCTCATTATTGGATTCATTAGAATACCATTTTAACTTCACTTGTTTTTGATGAAGTAACTTATCTGTGAACAACAATGCACCGTCCAACATGAATATACAATTAAATGTGTGTTTACATGATAGTTAAGACAATGACTGTTTGTGATTGTTAATTGAAAGAAAGACGCGAACCCTCATGGAGACCCATCTGTTCAAAAATTGATAACTGAGTGACAGTTGCCCTCTCATCTCCATCGACGAAGAAGCGTGACGTTCTTCAGCCTGGTTTGATTTATATCAGGGAATTGAAACGTGTGGCACACAAAGGAACCTAGTGCACAACACATTGTTACCATCAGAGTTCTGTATTTAATTCCTAAGGACAGAAAAACAGGAAGAAGAACTTGGACATGTGGGGGGGCTGACAGGGAATCTGTTCCTGGTCGGCCTGAGAATGCTGTGAAGGGATGACAAACATAAAAAGGGGGGGGGGGGGGACCCTACAAACAGATGGTAGAGGTGCAGACTGGAAGAAGATGAGAATGATAGAGAGGGGGGTTTGAGAGTTAAGGAGATAAATAACACAAAAATCTAGGAATATGACCTGTCAGAGATGTTTAAAAATGCGTGCATGGTTTTCATTATCTGACTGTTGTCTTTATATGAGCTTTGTTTCAGTAAGGAAATAAAAATCTGGCAATCAACAAGGAAACAAGATGAGGAAAACAGAATAAGCAAAGGAAGGGAGGAAAGTAAAAGAGAACAAGGAATGAAGAGAAAAACAATAAAAAGCAGTGAATTTAAAGCCTTGGTGATGAGACTTGAGCCGCAGACATGCTCAGACAAAAGCCTGGACCCAAACAAGCTGCCTGGGTGTGATTGATGAATGAAGTAAAGGTGTCAGAAGTGTATTATGTAAATCAGCCAAGGCACGGACAATTTCAACAGTGAATGAATGAGTGTGTGAGTGTGCAACACAGAGGATTCTGTGTGTGTGTGTGTGTGTGTGTGTGTGTCATGCTATCGTTTATCTCCCAAGACAACCCAGGATAGCAATCACTCACCACAGCTGTTGTTTTAAAACCCACTTGGATGTTAAAGAAAGGAGGAACAAAGTGGATGAAAAAGAGAAAACATGACGAGACAAAGTGATGATTCGACATATTAAGGAATTTAGTCCTGCTTATTAACTAGTGTGTTGCATCTTTAATCATATGTGTCTGAATTCTCTCACTGTAGTAAATGTATACAGTTACTTGTCTGACCCGCACTTGATCTCCGGCGGGGGGGATACAGTTATTTCAGTCCAAGTCGTAAAGACCTCCATATAGTCGCTGTGTGTCTGATTCCCAGGGACAGTGAACAGGCGTTCTGTTGGCAGATTGAGTTCTTGCATGCAGGAGAGAAAGCTTGCCAACAATCTTATGGGTAGAAGCATGCTAAAAGTCTTTTTGTGTATGGAGTATGATTTGCATCCATATCTGACTTGGGAGTGAAAGTGAGCGTAAAGGCCATAAATTACAGTGAAAAGGTTCCCATACACGCACACAAACATTAGTCTGTCTTAACCATCACAGTTAGCTTGTTCCATGTCACTTTTAATAGGCTGACACAATCCATCCATCACCCTTTCACTTACACATGTCAATAAATAACAGATTATCTAGAAATGGATTGCTTCCTAGATGCTAATTTTTAACATGAACCTCTGTGATTGGCTTCTGTACATGAGAGCTTTAATTCCCTTTCAATACAGAACAAAAGTTAAATCCTCTTTAAAAAAGATTACAAATGACCTTGTAAACACATATAATGGCCACAGCCACACATTAAAGTTAAGATGCACACTTATCATATTGTTTTTTTGTATTTCAATTATGTATGTTAAACCTGATTTTCTTTGTCTTTGAGTTAACTGTGGAATGTCTTCCTGGTCTGGCAAAAGATGGTGGAGAGGGCGGAGCTGACTTTTATGCTGAGGCCCACGCCCACTGAACCATACCAAGCTCATTGACCTCATGGGCGGAATTGGGAATTCTTTATGTTAGATTTTAGTTAGTGTCTATTATGTTCTCCCCTGTGTGTGTGTGTGTGTTTGATGACTTATTATATAAGTCTCTCCTGGTGTGTTAGAAGGGAGGTCTGTTCATTGTGTTAACACCATGCTTTGTTGAAGTTTCTTTTTTGGGGACAATAAAAGCCACATTTTTTTTACTTCAAACCTGTTTCCTGTTCCTTGGCTGCTTGGTCCATGACGACACCTAATTCTGATTTAAACTTAAATCTGAATTTAAGTGGCTGGTTTATTGTGATTTTTATTTCAAATGGAATAAGTCATTGATCTTGTTTAAGTTTAATTCCCCTTTAAATGAATTCCTGTCGTTCTGCACATTCTCTTCCTGTTGCAATGACGTGCTGGTGGTGACATAATCCAAGATGGCTGCATGCCCAAATCAAGTGGGACTCAAGCCGAGACTATCAATTTATTAAGAGCCTTAAAAGACATGGATATAATAAAAAGAGTGGAGGCATAAACATGAGGACATTCACAAAACATATTACACACACACGGACATTAAGCGCTGCACCAGACAATAGAACTTCAGGAATGACGTGTGGGTCATGATAAAGTTCTCCTTCCACTCAAAATCCTGTATAGTGGAGGTAGAGCAGCTTGGCTTTGATTGGCCAAAGTGTGTTTTTCTATCTCCCTTCTCCTCCTCAATGGACGAATGAGAAATTTGAAAGTGTGTTATTGTCGAGCTGCTGCCTCACAACTACAATCAAAATTCAAGTCAAAACAATACTGATTATGTGGTCTTCTATGTTGTAGCCAAAAAAAAAGAACCCTTCCCAAGACCCAGACCTAAAGCGGGAATTCGATAAAGACAAATAAATGTGTTTCCATGTAAACCTCCATTCTGAAATACTATTTCCATGTAAACAAAAAGCAGATTACTCTAAACCTGAATTATTTATTTGGAATGAATAATTCAGAATTAATAAACATCGTGTAACCGTGGCCATTGAAACAGACAAAAATGTACAGGTTTACCTTGGCATTGTGGACGTGCTAATTGCTGATGCTTGTCGTTTGTCAGAGAGACTAACTAGAGTGCTATCCACTTTTTTATTCATTATTTTTCTCTGCTGCTGAGAAAGCTGTTTCCATCACAGCAAAGGAAAGCCATATCACGTTTATAAGTAAGTCCAGGCCTCAGCTATTTCTCTGTGTTAGTATTTATTATGAGTCCTCACAGAGGAGCCAGGACCAGTGTCTATAATTAATGAAAGAACCTCCGTGTAATTGAGCCTTATTAGGCCACAGTTGAGAGAGAAGGAGAAGAAAATAGGGCAGCCTGTGCAGAGAAGAAAGGGATGGGATGAGAGGGAGAGAAAGAAAGGGGGACTTGCATTGTCAAAACCCGTTCCGCTCTCGTGCCTCAGTTTATTAATTTCATCACCGAGGCACCCGGAGGAGTCATTTTCAGATCTCTTCTTCTGCACTGCTTCCCATATTTACAGTGTAAGTATGAATGACAGTCCAGACTGCACGCTGTGCCATACACAGAGGTAAACAGTGAAAAACACGTCAGGCAAACGTGCATTTTTCAAAGCACGTCACCTGAAGATACACATTCATGGAACAGGTTTCCATAACTTCCTCCAGTGGCTTCAGGAGTCATTGATTCAGTTCTAATGCATTGTTAAAAGCCATTGTTTTGGTCTAAAATGCCACAGCCATGTCATCTTAATTACCTTAGTGTTGTCATAGTATTATTAATAAATCAATTGACAACTATTCAAAAATGTGAACAATATCCAGCATGTTATTGTGAGATAAGGGTTGTTTAGTATGATGCGTCATGTTAAATGTGTCAATCAGAAGAAGTCTCCCAGTGGTAAGTTTTAGGCTTGGTATCTGCTCAGGTAAAATAGTGTTCAGAGTTTTTTATTTTGTCTTAGGACAGTGAATAGTATAAGAAATATGTTAAGTGCCTGTTTGATCTGCAGTCCTTCTAAAAGAAAGAAAGATGATGAAAAGATGAAAGATGAAAGATGATGAAACCAGCTGATAAATCACAGTGATTTGGTCAATCTCAATAGCGCAATAAAAACTGGAAATACATGAATTAGGGAAAAAAAAAACACTCAAATTTCCCTAAAAGGGGCTCCTGCTCAAAACTGCCTTCAATGGAAACACGTTTAAAGCGTAATTATTGTTGACATTTAGAAATATCGCTTTTATTTTGCAAAAATCTGTAATAGAAACCCAGCTAATGAATACATCAAATCCATCCTTTTGCTATAGTTGAACACATTTCTCTTCCTACTGTTATTGCTACCTTCACAGGTGAGCATTTCAAACATCTCCCATGCTAATAATGGTGACATTGGTCTGAAATACAGCATTATACTGTATAAAACTGAAAACCATGCTTTAACTCAAAAAGTCTCAAATCAGCCCAGTCCTATTTTTCCCACTTTTCCTCTTTGTTTCCATGCTGTTTCAAATTTCCCCTTCTCTGTCTCTCATCTCGTTCACTTCTTTTTTTCACTCTCTAATTCTCTTTCTCATTTGAGTCCCTGTTTCTTCTTCCACACGCGGGAACTGTCATTATATGTTATGGCGTGTCGCTTCTCTGCATGCATATGAGCCCCTCTCTTTCTCTCTGTCCCTTTCATGTTTCTCTGGCAGTCATACATTACGTTGGAGAGACAATACCTCGTCCAGATTATGCCATAAATGGGGGGAATTTACATACATATGCTCATGAATGCAACCACAGCCTCTCATATCTGCTGCACTCAACTCTGTGTGTGTGTGCGTGTGTGTGTGTGTGTGTGTGTGTGTGTGTGTGTGTGTGTGTGTGTGTGTGTGTGTGTGTGTGTGTGTGTGTGAAGAGGCGCTCCAGCGGGACCATCATTAGAGTGGATCGAGACTAATGACACAGGAAAGTGATTCACACTGAGAGAACTTCTGTAGAGCACCCAAATCTCCCCCCCTCCCATGCCAAACCAAAACCCACCCCCACCCCCGACCCCCCACATACACACTCTCACACACACAGTACGCCACTCTCCGTGAAGTCGAGGAAAAGTCGGATCATATTCCACCACTGCAAAATGTTACAACTTTGATTCATGAATAATCCTCTTTATCTCTTTAGTCATTCTGGTAAATATCATGGACACCAAGACACAAGCACTTGCTCCCACAAATACACAAGAAACTATAGCTAATAAAACATTTGACAAAAAAAGGCTATGCATGATAAAATATTTTACCTAGTGCAAAAAAAAAATACATATATATATATATATTTTGGAGAGTGGTCGCCTTTTGTCAACACAGAGAAAAAGTATATGATACTTTGATTTACTCATTGATCATTTTCACATGATTTATTGATGAAATCTTCAATAACAATGAATAATTTGTCTCAAATGCAATCCAAGAGAAGACCACATCAAAACAAATCTACATCAGAAGTCAAAAACAGAATTTCAAAGTTCACAAATACCTTTATAATCCGTGTACCCTTCGTTCTTTGGTTATTCCATTTTAAAACCAAATCAAAAATAACAAATAAACAGTGTGGTTATTTTGTTTTACTGACTTAAAACCAAAAGCAATATACATGAAAATCCAAAACCAGACAAGCAGCGTGTTTCTTGTTCTCTTGATATTGTGATATTTGGATATCTAAGGAGACCCATAGACGGACTTTTACTCTTGTACAAAAAGAAGAAGCAACACATAAGTCATGTTACTGATAACCTGATGAATTGAAATATTATTGATATATAAATAAATATTTAAAAACGAATATTACACAAAACATGCACATGGTATGTGAATAAAGGAACCAGAGATGGCGTATTGAATCCACTTGTGCTCCTCGTTTCTTGTGATCAACTTCCGTGGGGGTTGACTGCTGCAGTTAGTGGTATTATAAAGTGCAAAAAATATATTTTTTACTGCCCTCAAAAAAGCTGTAATTGTTTTTACAAAAGTGTCAAAAAAATGTTCTAACATCTATTGTTCCTCACACCAGCCTCACAGTCGATAGTCAGTCACCTGTTTATTTGGATACTATTAGTGTGTTCGGTAAAGTTGGTACGATATTCACAGATTCGGACTTCCAGCATCAATAACTCTTTATCGAAATGTCTTCAACAAACAAATTATGCTTCGTTGCCATCGGTGTGAGGTGGACAACATGCTACAAGAACATTTTATCAAACGTAGCAGAGAAAGACCGGCCCCGTCGGTGGGTCCCTCTGTGTGGTGAGCTTAAAACATGAAGCTCTCGTCCATAGTTTCCCCGTAAATATCCAAATATCACACAAACAGAATAAGATTTCATTTTAAAACAGAAAAATGCTGCTTACCTGGTAAATAACCACACCGTTTATTTGTTATTTTAATTTGGTTATTAAACGGAATAACAAAAGAACGAAGGGTATACAAATTCTATATGGCATAAGCATAAGTAAATTATTGTGAACTCTGGATTTAGAAAATGAATGCTAACCTTTGGAATTGCACTTTGGATGGACACTACATCTTAAGCTGTATGTTTAGCATTGTTTCAGAGCTGTCTTTTTTTTTTTCATCAAGAGGATCATATGTTGAAGGTTTAGTACAGTCGTAAATTGGTCAAAGCTGTTAAATTTCAATGTTCATGGAGGCATTTTCCATCCAAACCACAAATAGATTGTTGTAAACCTTTCCTTTACCATTTAGTGAAATTGTTTTGCAGTGTAAGTAGTTTTCCTTGCTGCACCTCTCAAACAGTTCTGACATGTCTGTGGTCGGATGGCCCTGAAGCTGGATTACTTTATGCTGTGTTATTATGTCACAGAGCTACTTTTCACCTGATCTCCTCTAGCGATGCATTATAATAAAAGTGGTTCAAAACCTCTGGCTTTTATGAAATTAGAGCTAAATACTCCTCTTAAGCGCTTTAATGAACAGTGCTGGTGTACAGGCTCAACCTGATGCCAAACCTACGGCTATCGCTGTTCAGTCCGTAACTTAAAGCGTCAATGTGCACATACAAAAAAAAAAACCTGTGTTACCCAAATCAAACCGTATTGTGTAACCCTAACCCTTTTAAAATAACCAGAATATCTGCAAAGTGTGAATGAGCTAGCTTATAAAGCATTTCAACAACAGGATATGGACAATTTAATGAGCTTTGTGTCTATTTTGGTATCAACCATGAGGTTGTAGGACAAAAAAGTCATCTCTAAGCAGTGATAAAGTCATGTTTCCCAGTCAGAGATTATCCCATGAGAGGCAACCTTCACCACTCCGACTTGTCCCACCTCACTCATTGGGCTTGTCATGATTGGGTGTTGATGTGGACCCAAATGCAGGGGAAGAAGGAGGCAGGATGCAGGAATAGCGTTCTCGGAACCAGTCCATGTTTAATTCAAAAAATCCAAAATCCAAAATCAAAACTCAAATCCAAATTAGGGGAGTTGGAACAGGGAGCAAGACCAGACACGAGGAAGCAGATAACGACCCTGACATCACACAGACACACAAACAATGATCCAGCCGTCATACTGTGTCCAGACACTCAGCTAAATAGTGGAGGAGGCCTGATTGGGAATGGGCCACACCTGGGTGAAAACACGAGGGAGCTAATCATTCACCAGCCAAGCACACACACATCACTGAGGGGTGGAGCCACAAACAGGAACACCTGAAACACAGACAAGACTCAGAATAAAACAAAGACACAGAATAACTAAACTAAACAGAACATGACATAACCCCCCCTTTAAGGAGCGGGTTCCAAACGCTCAAAACAAAAATCTATCCACCCAAACACCAAACCAGGGTGGGTGGACGGGGGCCCGGAGGAGGGACGAAACCAAGTTAGGCAGCCTCCCATGAGGCGGAGCCGGCGAAGCAGGGGACCAGGAGTCCGGCGGCCTCCCATGAGGCGGAGCCGGCGAAGCAGGGGACCAAGAGTCCGGCGGCCTCCCATGAGGCGGAGCCGGAGAGGCAGACGGGAAGACCTCCGGCGAAGAGGGCTCAGACGAGGCAGGCGGGGAGACCTCCGGCGAAGAGGGCTCAGACGAGGCAGGCGGGGAGACGTCCGGCGAAGAGGGCTCAGACGAGGCAGGCGGGGAGACCTCCGGCGAAGAGGGCTCAGACGAGGCAGGCGGGGAGACCGCCGGCGAAGAGGGCTCAGACGAGGCAGGCGGGGAGACCTCCGGCGAAGAGGGCTCAGACGAGGCAGGCGGGGAGACCTCCGGCGAAGAGGGCTCAGACGAGGCAGGCGGGGAGACCTCCGGCGGGCCGGGCGAAGAGGGCTCAGACGGGACAGGCGGGGGGACCGCCGGCGGGCCGGGCGAAGAGGGCTCAGACGGGACAGGCGGGGAGACCTCCGGCGGGCCGGGCGAAGAGGGCTCAGACGGGACAGGCGCGGAGACCTCCGGCGGGCCGGGCGAAGAGGGCTCAGACGGGACAGGCGGGGAGACCTCCGGCGGGCCGGGCGAAGAGGGCTCCGGCGGGCCGGGCGGGGAGACCTCCGGCGGGCCGGGCTCAGACGGGAAGACCTCCGGCGGGCCGGGCTCAGACGGGAAGACCTCCGGCGGGCCGGGCTCAGACGGGAAGACCTCCGGCGGGCCGGGCTCAGACGGGAAGACCTCCGGCGGGCCGGGCTCAGACGGGACAGGCGGGAAGACCTCCGGCGGGCCGGGCTCAGACGGGACAGGGGTGCGGGGAGCCGGCACTGGCGGCGACGTTGGCGGCCTGGTGCGGGGAGCCGGCACTGGCGGCGACGTTGGCGGCCTGGTGCGGGCAGGCGGCACTGGCGGCGACGTTGGCGGCCTGGTGCGGGCAGGCGGCACTGGCGGCGACGTTGGCGGCCTGGTGCGGGCAGGCGGCGGCCGGGTGCGTGGAGCCGGGACTGGCGGCAGGGCAGGCGGCGGCCGGGTGCGTGGAGCCGGGACTGGCGGCAGGGCAGGCGGCGGCCGGGTGCGTGGAGCCGGGACTGGCGGCAGGGCAGGCGGCGGCCGGGTGCGTGGAGCCGGGACTGGCGGCAGGGCAGGCGGCGGCCGGGTGCGTGGAGCCGGGACTGGCGGCAGGGCAGGCGGCGGCCGGGTGCGTGGAGCCGGGACTGGCGGCAGGGCAGGCGGCGGCCGGGTGCGTGGAGCCGGGACTGGCGGCAGGGCAGGCGGCGGCCGGGTGCGTGGAGCCGGGACTGGCGGCAGGGCGCGGGGAGCCGGCACTGGCGGCCTGGTGCGGGGAGCCGGCACTGGGCCGCTAGCCTGACAGCTAGGGGACACAGGAACGCTAGCCTGACAGCTAGGGGACACAGGAACGCTAGCCTGGGAGCTAGGAGACACAGGGACGCTAGCCTGAGAGCTAGGAGAAACAGGGACGCTAGCCTGAGAGCTAGGAGAAACAGGGACGCTAGCCTGAGAGCTAGGAGAAACAGGGACGCTAGCCTGAGAGCTAGGAGAAACAGGGACGCTAGCCTGAGAGCTAGGAGAAACAGGGACGCTAGCCTGAGAGCTACGAGAAACAGGGACGCTAGCCTGAGAGCTACGAGAAACAGGGACGCTAGCCTGAGAGCTACGAGAAACAGGGACGCTAGCCTGAGAGCTACGAGAAACAGGGACGCTAGCCTGAGAGCTAGGAGAAACAGGGACGCTAGCCTGAGAGCTAGGAGAAACAGGGACGCTAGCCTGAGAGCTAGGAGAAACAGGGACGCTAGCCTGAGAGCTAGGAGAAACAGGGACGCTAGCCTGAGAGCTAGGAGAAACAGGGACGCTAGCCTGGGAGCTAGGAGACTGGCGGGGCTGACCCTTCCTTCTAGACCGACCCTTACCTCGTTGTAGGCTCCGGGGTCCTCCCAAAGCCAGTCGAGTTCCCCAGTAGGGATCCCTAACAGGCTCGTCCTCCCATCCATACAACAGATCTTCCCGTGCCTCCAGCAGGTAGCTCTGCCAGTAGGCAGTCCTTTCGGCCAAGTCCATCTCAGCCAAATCTGTCTCTGCTGGGTCCACTTGGGGCTGGATCATTCTGTCATGATTGGGTGTTGATGTGGACCCAAATGCAGGGGAAGAAGGAGGCAGGATGCAGGAATAGCGTTCTCGGAACCAGTCCATGTTTAATTCAAAAAATCCAAAATCCAAAATCAAAACTCAAATCCAAATTAGGGGAGTTGGAACAGGGAGCAAGACCAGACACGAGGAAGCAGATAACGACCCTGACATCACACAGACACACAAACAATGATCCAGCCGTCATACTGTGTCCAGACACTCAGCTAAATAGTGGAGGAGGCCTGATTGGGAATGGGCCACACCTGGGTGAAAACACGAGGGAGCTAATCATTCACCAGCCAAGCACACACACATCACTGAGGGGTGGAGCCACAAACAGGAACACCTGAAACACAGACAAGACTCAGAATAAAACAAAGACACAGAATAACTAAACTAAACAGAACATGACAGGGCTTCTTTGTTCATTGTTTACTTTTTAATTAATCGCGCTGGTTCCTTCTAAACATGTCAGAATAAATACATTTTTCATCCCGTTGCTATCGGCCCCTGCCGCCCCATTATTAATGCTGCGGAGAATTCAGCCACTGTTTGCAAATAATATCCTCAAATTGAATCATTGTTGCATGAATATATGCAAAATATTCATTTCAGGCGGCGTGAGGGTTGAGTGCTTTTAAATTGGAGAGATCATTCATGGCTTCACCTTTTCAGGCAAGATAAAGTCGTGTGCAGTAACATTACAATGTCAGAAAGGGGGAGGGGGTGGAGGTGAAAAAGAAAGGGAAGAGAGAGAGGGGAAAAGTGGATACAATGACATGAGAGTTAGCAGTGTGTGTCAATAAGAACAGCAGGCCAATGAAAAGAGAGACATAAAAGAAAGAGAAGAAATAACCACCAGAGTAAAATGCTTCTCCATTTTTGATAAAGATATTTGGTCAAACACACAACAGGAAGCTAAATGTTAATGAATTTTACCACAAATATATCTTAATTTGGTTGTTTGATTTAATGAAAGACCCATAACTGCAGATAATTCAGATTATTAGCGATAAATACCCATGAAATGGAAATGTGTAGTTAGAGTAATGAAATAATCCAATATAAAATAAAAGTGTTTTATTTTGTCATTTTGGACAAGGGTTTCAAACCGCTAGATTTAACTCATTGTACAAGAAAATAAAGGCTCACATGTCAAATTTGTGGCTAATTGGTAGTTTGTTGATGCACACAAACACACAAATGCACACATGCTTTATATTAGCTATACTTTGAGAATAATTGTCAAGCCCAGATGTTACAAGGCATGTATTAAAAGTTGCCTGTTAAGTGTCTATCTGTCCATGATGTCCGTCCACTGTATTCACTATATTTGATTTATTAATAGACCACTTCCACATATATTTACAGAGCTACAATACACAATGAACTATATTTTTTCTACACTGCTCAAAAGGAAATAAAGGGAACGCTTCAACAACACATCCTGAAGCCTAATGAATGCAATATTCCAGTTGGTTATAATATAATGATACAAATCATTATATAAGTCTGGATTCAGAATCCTACTCAAAATAAAAGTGGAATTATTACAGGCTTATCCAACGTCCATGGAAATTCCTTCAGACAGGTCAAAATGAGGCACAATAGTGGATGTGGTCTCTACCTGTATGCATTCCCTACAACACCTGGACATGCTCCTGATGAGACGACAGATGTTCTCCTGAGGAATCACCTCCGAGACCTGGATGAAAGCATCAGTCAATTCCTGGATAGTCTCTGGTGCAACATGGCGTTGGTGGATTAATTTATTTAACCTTTATATGACCAGGAAGATTAACAATCTTATTTTAAAGCAGACGTGGAAAGAACAAGACATGATGTCCCAAATGTTCTTGATTGGATTCATGTCCGGAAACAGCTAGGTCAGTCTATAGCATCAATGCCTTCATCATGCAGGAACCACTGACACACTTTGGTTGCCTAAGGCCTAGCATTGTCATTTGTCAGAAGGAATTTACGGCCCACTGCACTCGTATGTTCTCACAGTGGGTCTGAGGATCTCTCCTCCCCAGGATCCCTGGTACCTAATGGCAGTCAGGGTACCTCTGGCTTGCACATGGAAAGAAACGTCTCTCCAATGGCATCACTGACCCACTGCCAAACTGGTCATTACTGTAGGACGTTGCAGGCAAAACAGCAACTCCAGACTCTAGCTGGGTTTTCATTACCCTTGGAAATACACAAAATCTAAATAGCGTAACAAAAATTGGTGATGGAAACACCGGAATTTCAAAAAAGCATTTAAATATTGCAAAAAAGACACTTTCACGAGGAAGTATTTCAGACGCTTCGATACTGAAATGTGTTGCAAAAGCGCCAAGGAAACACTTTTTCCACAAATACACAGAATGTGACGTACCTGGTCACATGACCACTGCTCTTCGAGAAAACATGACGCGGTACGTGTGGACAGAAGAGGAGACCGAGACATTTCTCAGCATAATACTTTAAAATTATTACTGCCACATTAGACGTGAAACAACAAAGGAAAAAGAGTGTTATAAGGAGGTTTGGAGCGTTCGTCTTTTTGCAGCGAAGTCTCGCGTGATGAGATTTCATGGGAGTTATCAGAAGCCTCCCCAAAACAACTTTCAATGGAAACACAATCAAAGTGCAATTATACTTTGTTGACATTTAGAAATATCGCTTTTATTTTGCAAAAATCTGTAATGGAAACGCAGCTACAGTCAGCTGCTTCCATCTCTGAAGAGCACAGGGTGCCAATGGTGAAGCTGCCAGTCTTGGTATTATCAGGCAAATGCCATCATGGTGCTGGTCTGTAAGCACAGGCTCCACTTGTTGACATTTGGCCTTCATACTATCCTCATGGAGTTTGTTTGTGACAGTTGTAAGTTGTAAAAAGCACGCTTGTGGCCTGGTGGAGGTCATTTTGTAGGGCTCTGGCAGTGCTCCTTCAGTTCGGAGTAGTTAGCGGTTCTGCTGCTGGGTTGTTGTCCTCCTACTGGCCAGTGTCTATTTATTTCCTGTACAGGAAATCTTCTTGGCACAGAATGTATTGATGTGCCGTCCCAGATAAGTTGCACTACCTAAGAAACTTCTGTGGGTTGTAGACTCGTCTCATTCTACTGCTAGTGGTGAGCACACTGGTGAAAATCAAAAGGGATCAAAAATGTGTTTGAAAGGTTAAGGATGGAGAAATGGTCTTTGGTCACCACCTGCAGAACCATTCCTGTAAAGGGCTTTTCTTGACAATAGCCTCTTATTTCCACCTGTTGTCTGTCTCATTTTCACAACATCAGGTGAAATTGATTCACAATCAGTGCTGCTTTTTAACTGGACAAGTTGATTTTCCAAGTGTGTTTGACTTAGGGTTCATGTGTTGTTTAAGTGTTCCCTTTATTCTATTCGTATTATTCTGCATCTCAGTTGGACTTTCAGTAGTACAGCTTGACCATTTATAAAGAAAAATATTAACCACTGCAAACTGAGCTAATTCTGAGTTTAGAATGCTCGTCTTTTTGGACAAAGCTGATGAATGACTCAGACCAGTGTACTCAATCAGTCAGTGGCTTTTCTTAAGAAAAAAAATGCCCAACTTTACAAACAATCTCCCGTAGTTCATCTTTTCAACTTTGAATTTTGATTATGCATATTCAAGATAATCTGATCACTTTTCAAAGAAACAGGCCAGCCACTGGTTAACCCGAGCGTCAATAGCTGGGTTTCCCCTTGGAAAGGATGAGATTTCACAGGAGTTGAGAGGCTCCAAAACAACCTCCAATGTCTTAATTTTCATGATTATTCCCCCAGAAAACCTTAAAAGGGGAAACTTTTAACCCCTTTTTACCTATTTCCTTTGGCCATTTTGTAACTTATTTTGTCCAATTTTTGCCCCTTTTCAAAATGTTCTGACACTTTTTTAAGACTTTAGCTACCTTTTGCCATGTTTTTGCCACTTTTGGACCATTTTTGGCCCCCTGGTACCATATAGACCTCCTGACCGGATCGGCCCACTTACGGTCGAAGTCCCACCGGGACAATGCCCGGTTAAAATCCATTAATCAGACCAAAGACAACAATGTTGCAAGAACACAGGCAGAAAGCTGCTGACATTGTTAATGTGTAAAAGTGTGAGATGATCAATATTAATCCATGAGATGATAAACAGACGGTGCTTTGATCAGTTTCACTTTATTACAGCACACACGTGTTTCTATTCAGGTAGACCTCCTCAATATATCACACACACACTGTTTCTTAAAGAGTCAATTTTCATTGATCAACCTAATATTAGATGGTATGAATGTTGATGTGATTAATTTTTCCAGTTTTTCAACAATATGGATTTTTGTGACGTTGGTTTAGGTTAACTTTTACATGATGATTTTTATAGTTACACAGTACAAAGAAAGTGCAAGAGAACCCCAAATCTCAATAAAAGCAAGATGTTAAAGTTAATAATTAAATCTAGAAATAATGGAAGTATATATAGACAAATATAAACATAATGTTTACCTGTTTGGGTAGCACTATTGTTTTCTAGAGTATCCAGGGTTAGAGTCGCTTTAAACTTCAGTTGTTCTTGAAAATGTCATCTTTAGTTTCCTTTTTATGTTTAGATTCTTCCTACGAAGCTCAAACTGCAGCTGCTCCATAGCAACGACAAATGTAGAGTTAAACGCGTTCCCGCATACACAGCAGTACATTGACAGACAGGGCTCTACTGTCACATCAAAACATAGTGCTGTTGGAAACACTTCCAGTCTTTGATGTGAGCGTGTGAAGGACGTGCACCCCTATCAACAGCCGGGGTTGATGGTAAACCATCCACTTTCACTGATTCCAGCCCATATCAGTGACCTATGTGCTAAATAAACAGTTGTCTTTATCTTTAACATTGTCCTCAGCAGTAATAAGATAGACGTGTTTTAAGTGAAAAACAGTAGCGTTTGAAATCAGAGCAGTTGAGAGAGAATCCTGTGTCAAATTGATAATAAATCAAAAACTAAATTAAACTAATCACCTGCATAAAAAAAAAACTATTGTGAAAGTGCAGTAGTGAAAAATAAAGGAAATAACCAAACATTGTTTGAGATCTGTGACAAAAGCTTAAGAAAACAAACAAAGAAAATACATTTTTTAAGTCGGTGATTGAAAGTTTGTTTATTGTTCCGCTGCACTTCACATGCTGACTCGAATCATTATTTTTGCACTTTAGTTCCATGTTACATTTTGTTCCTGGTCTATATCTAATGCGGTCTAATTATTTAATGCTCTTTTAATTTTCAATTCAATACAACAGCACGTTAGCACAAGGGATGGGTCTTAGGATGGGTAGTTCACAGGTCAGCCACAGGATGGCGCTGCCTTTACGGCTCACCTCCTGCTGCCATCTACAGAGAGGGAGGAGTGGTTGCAGCCAGAGGAGACGGTGAAGAAACGGCTTGTGTATGTAATGTACACTATAACTTCCGGCAGCTGAGCTGACAGCAGCAAAAGAGCAGAGCGGAGCTCACAGAGGAATTTATTTACTAAACATGAACTTTTTCTTCTGAGAAATGATACGATACCTCAACATCAAACTCTATCATTTACCATCTGACTCTGGCTCTGAGGTAATCATCTACTGCTTTTTTATTTGCTGGCTCAACTGGAATGCTAAGTAGCAAGCTAGCTAGCTACAAGTAGCAAGCTAGCTAGCTACAAGTAGCAAGCTAACTAGCAGAAGAATGGCTCTTTCCACAACAGAAAAGGTCCGCAAAGGAGATCTGAAATTCTCAAGGATTTACTCTTTGAATAAATTTCTGTCTACGGCTTGTGCTGCCCTTTCACAAAATTTTATAGAAAATGTTCCCATTTTTCTGGAACGTCGTCAGATGGACTGTGTCTAAACAAGGCCGGAGTAAAACTCTTCACATCCAACTTGTTTTACTTCACCAGTCACACTGCTATCAGTTCTGATAAAGACAGAGGACAACATGTACCATCGGAGAACAAAACAACAAGGAAAGAACATGGATTTGTTGAGCTTCCAGCAAGAAATAAACCCAGCAGGTCTCTCAGATCTATGGACACAGGTCAGATAGTGGAGCCCAGAGTTCACAGTAAACATGGTGATGCTGCTTTTAGTTGTTATGCTGCAAAGAAGTGGAACAAACTGCCAGCAGAGCTGAAGTCAGCATCACGTGTGAATATTTTTAAATCAAAGTTAAAGGCACTTTTTTTTTTCTCTACTGCATATGATTGAGAGAGATTTTTAGTCTTGTTGTTGATGTCATGATGATTTTACTGATGATTTTAATTGATTTTACTGATGATTTTAAATGTTCTTATTGATTTTAAACAATTGAATGTTTTATCATGTAAAGCACATTGAGTTGCCTTGAGTATGAAATGCGCTATACAAATAAATTTGCCTTGCCTTGCCTTGCCTTGCCTTGCCTTGTAGGAATGAGAGTCAGTGACGTGTGTGCGTAAGCAGGGTTTCTGAAACTCTGCCGCTCTCATAGTTCATCTCAAAAGCTGATGATGTGGAATGGTTTTGTCGTAGAGATGACCTCGAGAGTTTGTTAGCTGAGCCATATCCCGTGTTCATGGAAAGTAAGAAACAGGTCAAAGCTTCGACTCAACATCCATTCATAAGAGTGTGGAGAAAAAACAGACCTTGAGAGCAGGCTGTTCATCTCAGGGGCCAAATGAGATAAGAGAAGTTGTTTTCAGACGGGCTAGACACAACACTGACTGCAGCCCTTTTGTTCCTGGTCATTCCAATAATCCAATAATGTGGTCATTTCCCTTGACACAAATTGTCCACTTCTTTTAAAGTTCACATGATGGAATCCATCTGAGAGTTCTGAGAGTTCGGCCCCTTTCCGTTGTTGACTAGTAGCTTCCAATAATGCTGCCAACGTAATCCGCATTTTGCGATAAATCCGGAAAGTTCCAAACAGCAGAAGACCTGTTATCATAATTACAAACTGGTCTGTGGACGTCTTCCACGTCCTCAGGACTTACGGACTCTCCCATTACCCGACCTCCTCATTGAGAAATCTGACCAATAGTGTAGAAAGACCAGCTGAGAAACACGTTCAAAGCACAATTATACTTTGTCGACATTTAGAAATATTGCTTTTATTTTGCAAAAAATCTGTAATGGAAACCCAGCTAGTGTCATTCTGCCATTTCAAGGTATGTGAAATAGCACTTGTCAGAGAGTGGTCTTCTGTAAAGACTTCAGTCTTTTCTCTGATCCCATCTAAAAACTTTCATTTTAAACAACATAACATTAAAAACCAAGTTATCTTCAGGAAACAAATTTAGCAACAGACGTTGACTAAAATTTCCTTATTGAGTGTTTCATTTGCTTTCCCTTTTTGTGAAATCAATCCCAGATTAGTTATGGTAAAAACTTGGCCCTTTTGTAAGAGATATAGACAATCATGCTCACACTGACAAAAGTAACATTATTTTACTATCAAATTAAAGTCTAATTCACATCTACTCTGTCTACAGAGCACAGTGTCCAGCTTGTCTCTGACAATGACCTGTACAAAAATATTTAATAACCAAAAGTGATCATTATTTCCTCTACCTCTCCGGTGACTTCCATCTCACAGCTGCACATTAACAAGTCTAAATGCAAAATAATCACATTCCTTAGATATGAATGCCAGTGCTGCGTTCTTACCAATATTTTATGGTAATATGATAAAAATGTAAAGTTGAAACACACACTTCCTTTTCTTTTTTCCCCCAATATAAAAGGTAAGATGAAGAGTAACAGAGGGAGGTGTGTGCGTCAGGGGTGGTGGGGTGCTCATCACATGGTCCAGGCCTTGCCGAGGGATAGGCTGTTGCTAGGATACAGAGGCAAGGAAGGAACCAGTGGAAATGATGTATTAACTGGCAAAGGTGGCTGACAGTAATCTTTGTCACTAGATGCAGTGGCTGTCTAAGTCCTGTCATTTTATGCATCTCATGCAAAACAGATGTACTCGGATACTACAGGCTCAGGAAGGGGAGGGAGGGGGAGATAAAGCTAGGGTGGAGAATGAAAGGGGTGGAGGGTGGAGGGGAGGGACTAAGAAAATCATTATAGCGCTTTAGATTGGAAGGGCTGTCACAGAGAATTTCTTTAATTTTCACAAGACTTGAGGAAGGTGAATTGTGCATATTGCAATTTTTCCCACCACCACAAGCTTCTTAATAATTTAGGAAGTTTCCTGGGCAGAACTTTTCCTTTTTCATTCTGCTCATTACCCAACGTTCAGGGCAGAGGTGCTCCATCACTCAGGCTGAAGGAAACGCTTACACACAGAAACACGCCCTGTCGCCACAACCTCCACCTCCTCATCATCGCTCCTGTCCTCCCCTCCGCTCTATATCCACACTCCATACTATACCACTCTATCTTCCATCTCTACTTCAGCCCAACACCCGCTCAGCGTTTGCCCCTTCTTCACACTTTGTTCTGCATTCCTTTGCTGTTCCACTGCTTCCATGAAGTCCAACTCATCATTATTATCCATTCATCTTGTTTCATTAACTCATTCTCATCTTGTTTTTTCCTGACTGGTCACCTCTAAGCTTCTGTTACTCGTTTTCCTTGACCCTGTGTCCATCCATTGCTTCTTTGTTATATTGGTGTTATTTACAAAAGGAATTGCTTCAGGCTTTGCAAAGTTTCACTGAACATTCAAAATGCATTGTCTCGGCTCATCTTTCTTTAAAACGGAGAAACAACTATAAGTAGTTGCTTATCCAATGGATTACTTACAGTGGGTTTAATAGGTCTCACTGTAGTATTGTGAGGCTCACTGCAGCTTTTTCTTTTTACAAGCACTTGAACTTGAACTGAAAGTTGACGTAAACCAACAAAGAAGCCAACAAACACTATCAGTTAAATTTACCACTATAATAATTGGTTGTCTCTATTATTTTTCATCAGAAATATGGCACACAAATCACTAACACAGTAGTTTTAGTTAGCAATAAAAGAATAACTGATTAAAATATTCTCCAATATATGTTAATTAGGGCTGGGACTTTAATGTGTTAACTGCAATAAATGAATTACCAGTGTTGGGAACGTACTTTAAAAAAGTAATTAGTTATAGTTACTCACTACTTGTTCCAAAAAGTAACTGAGTTAGTAACTGAATTAATCTATAATAAAAGTAACTCATTAACAAGGAAAGTAACTATTTGCATTACTGTTAAAAAAAAAAAAAAAAATTGCTATATGTCAAATAATTCAGTTTTTTTAGATGCGTGTGTCGTGAGGTGCTTCATTAAATTTGAGTTTCTTACAACGGATGTCGACAAAGTCTTCACTCCTGGATATAATGTACATTCATCAAATCTGTAGTGTGTGTGTGTGTGTGTGTGTGTGTGTGTGTGTGTGTGTGTGTGTGTGTGTATGTGTGTGTGCTGCCACATGTGTAAAAACACTGGCTCTGAATGACAACCATGAAACATGACGCCGCTTTAGCCAATCGTAATAGCTCACCTTGTTTCTAACCCACCTCCTCACTACAGCTGAGTAAGAAGCCAGGGATGCTTTTGGATCACAGTTTATTCAATCAATGCATGTAACGCACCACAATTAGTGTTCAGTAACGATAACAGCGTTGTAACGGCGTAAAAAGTAATTAGTTAGGTTACCCCGTTACTGAAAAACAAACGCTGTTACATAACGCCTTTATTCTAAACGACGTTATTCCAAACACTGTTCATTACAGAATAATAACACAGTTTTTTGCCCTCCAAACAGCGCAGAACCTTTTTCATGTCACAAGTTTCTGGTATACCCATATTACTGATGCACAGACTACAATACTAGTAACCGGAGAACCAGAGTCGTTGCTGTGCTTTGTGGGCTTTAATTTTAGTTTAAATAGAAACATTGGATGAAAAACAAAAGCCCAGTTGTGTGCAAATTGTGCAAAAAAAAGTTTGCCAATCACCACAGCTCTTGCAGCCTCCGCTACCACGTCAATGCTAAACATGTTGCGGCTATCACTGATAGCTAGCACGGATACTCGGACAGTGCTAGCTCTAACATGCTCCGAGCAGACAGTGTTTCCAATCCACACTGGACAAGATGACAGGGTTCAGAGCCAAAATGAACAAGTCCATGAGTGATAAATGAACAAAGTCACTAGATAAATGATGTAGCATGAATACAGAAATAATAAACACAATTTTGGTGTTTAAGCCCGTTTATCGTTTCCATTCATTCAGTCAAATACCAAAATCCATTTAATTTGGCAAAACATTGGTTCTCGTGTCAAATATTGTTATGCAATTAATTTAGATGAATCAAGGTCAGTTCATTACAAACTAAGTCTCTTAGAAATTAGATTTGAGTCCCACCTCTAATGTTAATATAATAATGTAAGTGTTATTTAAGGCTTAGCGTGAAATGTTGTCTATAATAAAACAATAAATACATAACTTCAAAGAAATTATGACCCCCTCAGTGCCCCTACAGGCATAAAGTAATATTATATATATATTTTATCCATGATTAAACTCAAATGGAATCTGTTTACTCATAGAGGACTCAGCTTCAGATTGCTGATTAGAATCGTGAAAAGTATAATTTATGGCACACTTTAAGTGAATCATAATTTGTTATTTAAATCATGACAATTTCCCCCCCAGAAATGATAAGAGGCTCTACCCCCTGACACATCTAATGGTTTTTCTTGTCTTTTTTCAACTCATCTCATCTTATCAAACCGCTTCATCCAAAGTAGTATAGTAGGAGCATCTATATACAGGGAGTATATGTTGGGAGCAAAATAAAGGTTTTTCTTTTTTTACCTTGGAAGTTCTTAAAAAAAAGTCCATTTATACTTTTTAAACTGACAAGGCTGTAAAACTTTAGTTAGTTTATTTGTAGGCTGCTCTGTCGTGTTATTTAAATGTACTCACAGCTCTATCCAACGTGTTTACAGTATGTTCTCTCTGAGTGTGGCTGGTTTTTCTCTCATAGTCTCCAAAATTTGGACACTCCTTTTCATTCCAATCTTTTGACTGGTATATGTAAGGATTCAGACCTTGTTTACACAACAATGTTTTCAAGTGAAAACGCAAAGTTTTGTTGAGTTTTGTCTGTCCGTTTACATGACAACAGCGTTTTGGTGCCTGAAAAAGAAACTTTTAAAAAAAAACCAGGCACCATAGTGATTTTAAAAAACGCTAGGCCTCTCCGTCTCCATGTAAACAGGGAACAGATACGTTCTGTGACACGGGCATGTGCACTGAGGATGCAGAGCCTCAGAGTGATGAACACTGTTCATGTGTCTCACTCTTTGGAATTTAACTGAACTTCTCCAACAAAGTGTTAATAACCATCACTTGGATCAGCAGAAACGTATTTCATGCACCAGATTCTGACCACAGTGCTGCACTTCCACTCAGAGCTTTATATACAGTATTTGCACGAGCCCGGGCTTGATTTCTATCTTTTTAACACGGACTCTGCTCGAACGCTGCACGGATGAATGAACGGTCAGGTGATGGGTTTTGATTAGCGCGAGAAAGACTCACAAATGGATGCTGAGGAGGTGAATGAAAGCAGTCCTGTGGTACATGAATAAATTAATTTAAAAATGCATAAACGACTCGTTCTTGACTCGTTATAGAGTTGTGTGTGTTGCACGTGTGCACTGCACACGGATTGAACAGTGTCTGGCAGCAATAGGCTCATGCTTAAAAAGTGATCGGCTTTATACGGTTTCAGGCTGTATTCTGACGGGCTCGGGCCGGTGTCATGTACTGATTCACATCCTACTGAGATTGCACATGCACATATATGCGCATGCATGCAAATGCGCACTACCAAAAAATGTTGATAAAAAAAATCATTGATTTTTGGTTATTTTTGTTTTGAAAGTGAACCGACACGTGTTTTATTTGTTTATTGGATTATGTTGGGGTCAGGGTTATAATCTCAGTACGAAGATAAACTCAGACAGTGACACCAGGTCTCACTTTGTAGGTCTATTTAATACTGTATTCTTACTGGTTTTCGGGGAAAGTGTCTCTGTGCATTGGGTCATTGCAAAACCACGCCGCCATCTGTTGGCCTGGCATGTAAACAGAGATCGTTTTGAAAACATTGCTGTGTGAATTTTTTTTGGGGTAAAAAATGGAAACGGAAGCCAAAGGTTGTGTAAACAGCCACAACCACTCTACCTTACCCTACCCTACCCACCACCATGATCATTTACTCAGCAGGACCACCACAATGTAAAACTGCATTTCTTCTGCCTGCAATGTGAACCTTGTTTGTAAATACAGGTTATTCTATATTTCATTTATTACATTCAGTATAATTCTTTAACAGCTTAGTGGGGGACGCGGGTACAACATTTTGTCCTATCTGTGAAAATTAAGATGAATGACAATAAATTACTTTTGAATCCTTCAATGAATCCATCTTAAAGGCTCTAGATGTTTTATTTTGATCAGTGATCAATGTGATGGATTGGTAAAGAACCCATGGTGTGGCCGACCTCTGTCGCTAAAGGGACAGTGTCAAATGACAGTGACACTTTCTAAACACATCAAAACATTATCAAATATCAAGATGTTTTGTCTGGTAACAAAGAAAGTAAGAGCAACAAAAAGAAGCCAAAGGCAGTTCAGGACAGAAGAAAATAAAGTGAAGTAAGCAAAAACTCCCATCACTGAGGAAAAAAGTAGGTAGAGAGAGAGAGGGAAAGAAGAAAGAGGTGTAAGTGGGCTCTGCGGAGGCCCCGGTCAGTGGCAGTCTGTCTCTGATTTCCATTCATTGTTAAGATGGATGAGATCCCAGTCGGACCAGGAGCAGACCGTTGCATTTCTTCTTCTGCAGACCTTTTTTTTCTTTTCTTTTTTTTTTAGAGGGGGGCATTATTCAAAACAGAGCTTATTTTTGGTGGCCATTATGCATGCACACCTGATCAGCATGTCAGCCTGGCCTCCCCGCATAGCATGATGGAACGGCCCAATTTACCTCTTTTCACCTGCCTTGCATAAAGCTAGTGAGGCAGGCACACGTTGTACTGTACAACACACACACACACACACACACACACTTAAACACACATTTATTGGAGTATAGGTGGGTGGATGGAGTCAAGCACAAGTGTACATGATTTTACACCATTGCAGGCACACACACACTGTTGTTTATTTGCAAAGTGTGACATTAAAGTGTAAACTTACTTTATATATAGAATTCACTGACCTCACATCCAGGGACGCCAATGACATTTTGAGGAGGAAGCAAACACAAACATCATATACGTATATAATGTCCACGCTAGCAAATGCATGGTGCGTGGCTGCTCAAATACACACACACACGCATGCACGCACACGCTCTCACACACACACACGGAAAAATCGGACAATGGTTAGCACCTGTGTCCTTCGTGGCTGTGACAGCAGACAGAGCAAAGATGTCAAACAGCTTTTATTCAGAACCCAAAGTATGAGTTCACCAGGGAGCACCAACAGAGGAGGGAGACATGGATTGGCCAGGATCAACAGCAACAACTTTGAGCCCAGCGGACACACAACGATCTCTTTTGATCATTTTGTTGAAGGTACAATATTTATTTCATCCATCAGAAAAATGCTTTACAAACTCTTTGAAGTGGGTGGGGAAGGGAGGGGGACAGTGGGAAAAGGCATCATGGAGCGTCCCAGACCTGGATACGTGCAGAGGGTTGTGTTAGCAAAGATATGTGATGTTAAAACCTATGACATCCTGCAAAAAGTAATGCAAACATATTAAAAGTCTAATTTTAATTTTCATAATAAACATGTAAAACATGAAACAAGCCCTTGTGAATTTTAAAGCTATATATTTTTATACTAATTAGTACTGTTGATTCAAAAATGTAATTGAGTTATTCACGTCTACTCTTCCATGATTAATAATGATTAGTCATGGTTAATCACACATTTTCCTTGGGCTTAAAGTATCATGTAAAAAATCACTTTTTCAAGCTTTATAACATGTTAGTGTGTCATTCCATCCTGAAAAACATACCTCAGAATGATTCACGTATTTTTGAGTAATCTTTAAATCTCCTGCCAACGAATCCATCTATCTACTGAAATACTACAACAAGGAAACCTTTCTCATTTCACGGGTTCCCGGTATACCCATAATACTGATGCACAGAATATAACACAAGAGACAGGAGAACCTGAGGAGAAGTTGCTGCTGTGTTTCGTGGGTGTTAACTTTAGTTTACAATAACATTGGATGGAAAACAAAAGCCCAGTTGTGCAATAAAAAGTTTGCCATCCACCGGACTAGTATTGAGTCAGAGGTTTGAGTCTCGCTCTGATCTTTGGCACCTTGATCAAGACCTTTAACCCGCAAAAAATTCACCTTGAGCAACACACTGTGGTACCCCAATCCTCTACTCAGGAGGAATGGGTCAAACTGAGAAGAACTGTACCTAAAAAGTGATCAACAAATATTTTGACATTAAAGATCCCATGTTACGCTAAATTGACTCTTCTGTGCTTTACACATCATCAAAGTGCTATTAGGGCTTCATACACATGCCCAAAATGTTTTTTTCATTGATTCCCTCAATCGTTAGTTAGAGGGTGATTTGCTCCAATTTGATGACGCGTTCCCACTTTGATGACTAATTTGACGCAGCACTGAGCTGGAGAAGCCGCGCCTCCAGGAAGCTCTCTGCCGTGATTGACATGTAAACAGACACGCCCACAATGGTGAGCATTTCAGTGTCCTTCGCGCAGTGCTATGTATGTATTTTTTACAGCCTATGTATATACCAGCGAACGCCCCGCCGCCACGCTCTGTCTGATGTTTCTAAAGCAGCATGAGCTCAGCTACAGAGTGGCTGGGAGGATGGCGGGCCATCCTCTGGCCCTACATCATCGTTTGGGACGAGGAAGTCAGTGTCCCGTCTATAGACACGCCCACTCATGAATATGCATAAGTATAGGCAGCAAATCAGCATGTTTGTGTAGAGTTGCTCAGAAAATGACTTTTCAGAGGATAAAACTCTGGAAAACAGTGAGTTAGAACAAATGGAGATACTTTAAATAAGGCTGTGTAACAGAGCAGTATCATCAAAAGTGAACATTGGCCAAAGGTTAGAGCTCACAATAGAGCTGTAATCTGGCCTCAAAGGTTAGACCTGACACGAAGCCGATTTTTACGCCCAAACTCATTAAAGCCTGACTATTCAAATCCATGCACACAGCTAAATGTCATCGCTACGTTTTTAGGCTTTCTTTAAATGATGGCTTTGGGTTCAGATTGCACCTGAAAAAGTTGTTTTTTTTTTTTTTTTTTACCAACTTTTAAATAAGCATTTGCAAATGTGAAATTAAGGATCTTTGGAAAGAACGTGTGTTTGTCAGGCTTAGGATGACAAGTGAAGTTAATAAGAAATTATAATGATTTATCACATCATTTAACAAAAGCTTATTTTGAAGATTTGATTGATTCAGTTCCTTTCGTGGCACTAAATTCTGCTATAAAAAGTTTGATAGAAGATAGTCTTAAAGTGTGCCGTGTTTTTTTTTTTTCCTTTTTTTTTTTTTTTTACAGTGATACTATTTAAAATATGTATCCAAATACATATATATTTTCTGGCCTCTATCACTCACAAGCACTTCTACGTCTACTTCATTCAGAAATTACTTTTTTTCATTGTCTTACATAAAGTGTCATTGGCCAGCAACCTTAATTAGAGGCAAACCCTTGACTTTGTATGGAAGAATGTGAGTGTATTGAGGGTGAAATGAACTCACCTGCGCAAACCTGAGGGAGGATTGTGATTTATAAAGAGAAAATGCTTGCAGGTATGCATATGAACAGTTTTATAAATGAATGAATTTTGAGAGAGCCATAGGTGTTGAGAAGAGCTGAAATAGAAGAGTTTAGAAGAGGAGAAAGAAAAGCCCAAAGCAGCTTCCGTCATTCATACTGTATCTGAATCCACCTCAGCCGACCAGCAGGTGAACTGAACTGGTCAACTTATTAACACTTGCGCACGTGTGAATTAACTGCAAGTTCTCTCGTATGTATGTGTGGTTTTGTGTTCGTCTGTTACACAAGTTAAAAAGAGATGCCCCAACAGTCAAGGCTGAGAGGAAGATGAATCATGGCCTGAGCAAAGCCCTCTACCTTTCCCTTTGATCCAACTGGACAGACTCATGTTCCCGGGATCACATACATTTACACACACAAATAAACTCACAATATAATAGTGACAGCAAAGTTTTCACTTGAAATGTATTAAGAAACTACTCAATTTTTTTTTATTTTTTGCGGTTTTCAATCTTCTCATGTTCATGACAGAACATGTCATCGCTAAAACAATGTATACCTGTCTCAAATATTTTATACAATTTCTGTGCTCATAATTGGTTGAGTGCATTTTTCTCTAAAGATGCACCACACTGGTGTTTATTAGGAATCTGAAGAATTTGGCTTTGGCAAACGTTGTGATTGATTCTTCGATGTCGGCTCTTTCGAAGCAGAATTCACCAAGCGTTGCTTTGTTCACCCACTGATAGGGAATGTGAGCTGGGATTAGACTGGTGTGAGACATGTTACATTTACCATACTGATGATGTGTTGTTGCAATAGTAAGCTAATATTTTTTTTATAAATAGTTAATTTACAAAAATGAACTTGGAGTGAAAATGTGCATACCAGTCAGGGTTCGGCTTATTTATAATTGTAATAGCGTAATCGATAGTCAATTACAATTATGACATAATTATAATTGTAGCCGTAATTAGAAAATATATATTGTAATCGTAATTAAATTGTGATTGAGTTCAGATAATTGACTTTGTAATTGTAATTGGCATGGAAATTAAATTTACATTAATCAAACGCAAACCTGGGGAACCATGTTACAGTCCTGTGGCTTATGTAGTTAACAATTATTAAAAATATGTTTCAGACCAACTTTACTTGTCTCTTCTCTTGAGGACCATTTTACCATTTAAAAAATATAAATGTGGGGTATACTGACTCCCACAATGCCCACAACAAAAATATTAATGCCAATATTTTCATGGATAAGGAAGCCTAACAAAGTAACAATGACAAACAAATTAGATGATATATCATATTAGCATAAT
Source organism: Gouania willdenowi (assembly GCF_900634775.1). Classification (NCBI taxonomy): domain Eukaryota; kingdom Metazoa; phylum Chordata; class Actinopteri; order Blenniiformes; family Gobiesocidae; genus Gouania; species Gouania willdenowi. The sequence goes on from NC_041058.1 coordinate 29,794,612, forward strand.
AGCTAACAGAAGAGGAAGGTTACGTTTTATGGGCTCAGTATATGCAATTAATTGTACTTGAACTTTAGTAATCGAGAACATAATTGTAATTGACTTTTAGTGGAAAAATAATTGATGTAATTTTAATTGTAATCATAAAAAAATCCCAGTAACCGTAATTATAACTTAGTTGTATTTGAACATTGATAATTGAAGACGTAATTGTGATTAAAAATGTATTAACCCCTGATACACCATCTTTCATCATTTCTCCATCCAGGCCAACAGACCCAACCTCTCCATCTATCTAGACCGATGGGGTTCAATAGCCGCCCTGCCAACGCCCCCACTCAACCCCAACCATCACCACAAGATGCCCATAACGCAACCCTCAAATGGGACCCCTCCCTGGAGGGCAGCTAAAGCCCTCTCACAACTCCAAGGACTAGCCACAGGGACAAAGAGTCCCACAAATAATGACTATTTTAAGAAGTATTGGCTGACATGCCCCAAACACAACTCTACATATACATGACCTCAATGACCTTAATGTATATTTCAGTTTATGGTACTTGTGTCTAGTTACAAAGTGTGGTGTATGGGGGGTGTCTGTAAGAGGTGGGTAAGTGTTGGCTCCCTCTGAGTGTTTATTCACAGGTGAAGTTGTGACAGTGTGGCCAGGGGTGTGAATCTGCCACCCACTAACCTGCTCCCCTACCTCCGGGTGACAGCTCGGGTGTCACACTCGGTAATTGGCGCTGGCATGAGGTGTAAACAGGGTGATGGTTTACGAGGCTGTAATCGCCCCACTGGTGGTGTGAGCAGAAAGGAGGAAGAGGAGGAAGAAGAGCAGCTCTTACAGGGTGAGAGACCCGAACACAGCCACCAAACAGAATTAAAGTATGACATACTTATATTTACAGAGCGCTATTGCACACATACTCATGCAGTTAACGTGTGCTAAGGCACACGCTCACCTGCATTACTGGTATTAAAACACAACCCTCACATTTATTTAAAGGATAGCAGCTTGGTTAGGTGTCCCGTCAGTGTTAATTTTGCCAATAATTTATCACGTAAAAAAAAACAAGACAATGACCGAATTACAAAAATCCACTCAAAGGAATACTATGTTGAAATGTATTGATATTTTTGTAAAAATAAAAGCAAAACTATAATATTCCCACGACTGAAAATACAATCGGAACAAGTTTGTTTTTTGAAAGCTAAAATCAAAACAAAACAAATAAACTTTATTCACCTGTGAAGAATTTCATTTTAGCTACAAAAGTTTAAAAGATATACAGTCAAATTCTTTAAAATAAATTGATATATATCCCTCGTGTTGTTAAAGGTTTTTCTATGAGACTATAATCATGATTTTCAGTTGAAATGTTGAACTGTGAAGTTTTCATATATTGTTTGATTAAATGTAAATATTTCAGAGATACATACATACAGATTTATAATAATAGATTTATTTCTATAATTGTATCATTTCCAGGCATATCACACCTGGTTTAGGACCAAGACTGACACTTTATTTGTTAATTTTCCACTCTAACCCTGTAGTGCCATCGCGTACCCCCACACGTACCCCCATTTGAGAAACACTGTTGTAGTCAACAATATTGCTAACATTTATTCCACAAAAATGTATATTTGTCCTGGATTCATCCTATTTTGACTAAAACTAAGTTGCATTTTAGTCAAAATAATAAAACAAAAGGAATATTGACTGTCAAACCACAGGTTGTTACTAAACTTTTTCTCTCTAGTATTACATTTTGGGTTAGATTGAATGGATGATGACAAAGACGGTGGAAACAGGAATACTATTGACCAAATACCGCACTGATTGGCTCTTACCTGTGGCAGACACAAACTTAATGGTGTATGGGCTGCCTGACCAGAATAAACCACTCTCACCTGTGGTTCCTCTTAGTCTATGTTTGGTCCACATTCAGTGTGAACTTTTGAATTTAAATGTATTTAATCTGACTACAAAATGCAGCTACTCTGGCTTTGGATTGAAACAAGGATATATAGACATGTATAATCACAGCTCATATGATTCCCACAAACTGCCCACATTTCTATACATGCAGTGTTTAACTGTCTAAACCAGCATGTGATACATGTATGAGCCTTACATGATGCATTCGAACACAACCAGACTCCATTGTCTACTGTATATCAAAGAATGTGGAGTGCCATGAATCCAGTCAGGCTTCTGAGAAACACTTTTCTTTTCATCACACAAAGTGTGTGTGCGCATGTGTGTGTGTTTTTTCTCATTCAGAGCTTAGATCCTCAGTCCTGCATTAGTGCCAAACTAAATTACCCTCCTGCCCGTCTGGTGCCCCCAGCTCAAACCACAAACACATAGATTTGTGAAGAATGGAAAAGTGCTGCAAGTAACATTTAATGTCCAACATTGTCACACATGCACATACACACGTTTGCCAGTGACAGTGACACAATGTGACATAGAGAAGTAGCCTAGACTGCCCTCTCTATCCTCTAACCTTCTCCTTCCAACATGTCCTTGTTCCTTCTTCTTCCCCCTCTTAATTTCTTCTTTTTCATATTTCTCGAATGTTTTGTTCGAGGACAAAAGCTCAGAACTGCATAGTCTAAATATATATATAAAAAAAAAACATTTTTACTTGAATTGTCACTGAATCCATTTCAAAGCCATGGAAACCCAAGAATTCAGTGATTAATATTCAGTGTTGAAAATATGTGTGAGAAGGTAATGGTGTGATTGGCAAACTGTAAATAGGTTGCCCTTATTCTCAAGCTAACAGTCACAAAAAAGGTTGGTCATGTATGTGTCTGTGTACGTGCGTGTGCGGTTTTTTTTTGTGTGTGTGTGTTCCATGCTGTGCCCTGTGGGGCTTCTTGTAGAAGTGAATGCTTATATGTGTACACACATCTAGTTCACACACTCACACACATGGAAGTGCTGCTAAACTGGACAATTAACAGTAGTAATGCAATGTGTGTTCAGTGTGATCTCGTCCCATTTGCCTTTTTATTAACGTCATTACTAACCTTTCACACTTTGGGACATTATCAGACAAAATGTCATTTCGTAAAGGGTATGTTTACTAAATTTACATTACATTTTAAATGTTTTATTTATCTTACATAAATTGGTAATGGATGTTGGGAATTGGAATGATGTTGGAACATGCCAAAATTCAAAGCATTTTGTGCTATATCTACTGTAATAGAATAATTGGTTAGCTTATACTTTAAAGTCCTGGACAAGCCCCCACCTGTTAAGGCAGTTGAATGAGTCAGATTCAAGCTTTAGAGTTGCTGGCCAGATGCGGACACAGGAATAGGTGGAGTTTGAGATTCTTGCCGGGGGGGCAAAAAAAAAAAATCAATATATAGAATGTTTCGAGATTTGCGCCAACCACAATATGTGAAACATAAACAATAATGTAAAAATGATTGGAAATAAATCATAATATTGAGTACAAAAAATTGTGTCGATGCATCATTTAATGTGGTTAAAAAAAAAAAATTTCCATACGAAAGAAACAAAAATAAAACTAAGAAAAAAAAAAAAAAAAAAAAAAAAGAGGTGTACATAATACAATTATATGATTGTGTTACTATTTATACATGTAATACAGAGCATTATACATGCTCGGGCTTCCGGGGCAAGACATAAGTTTTCCATTAATCCCAGATTTTGTCAAACTTGTCTACTTGGAGTCTTTTATGAAATGTACTTCATTTGATAACAAAAAATGCATATACCAAATTATACCAATCACAATTTACCCATCTTTTTGTGATCAATTTTCATGCTGCTAAACTCAGACATTTTGTCTCTTTATCTGCATCAATAGAATATAACGAGCCAAATAGTAGTTTGTCCCAGTTTAAAGTTGTTTGTAGATTTAAAATAATTTTCAATTCGATTCGAACCAAATTCCAAAAATGTTGTAGTAATGTGCATGACCAAAACATATGGTATTGTGACACTCCCTAATGTTATAAATTCATGATAAAATCAGGCATTTGTTGCAGTATCATACATGAACTGCTGCAATCCAAAATGCAGCTTGACATGTTCATCACTCTCTTGTAATTTAAAGAATGAGTGAGTAAAGTTGCTCAAATTAAGCAGTGTTACACACAAGGCCTCAACCTGTGACCTCCTGACCCCCTGTGGGTAGAACTGTTAAAGCAAACATTAACCAGTACTTTTCACTAAAGGCCTTTTACGACTCTCTCCTGTGGAAAAAACGCAGTTCCAAAGGACAAAGATAATCTTATTCTAGGCTTAATAATCACAAAGAGAACAATATTATAATGATCTATGTCAACATTTGAAGTTACATACATTTCATAACCACCTCTCTTGCTCACACCTCCCTGTTTCCCGTTTGTTATTTTCAAGTTGAAGTTAAGTTTAATCAGAAATTGCACGGTTCAGACCAGCCCTGCCAACCAGCGAAGCATGAGACGCTCGTGTTGACGTGCATAAAAGCCGATACACATAGTCTGGCCTGCGGTACTTCCCACATAAAGTACGCCAAGTGCCCTGATCAAAACCCAGCTGCGACCGGCCAACGAGTGCTGTGGATCAGCTGACGGCCAAATCTGTTGAAAGAAACAGAACCTCAGTGGCACCAGCGATCACTGCTTCACCAGAGAACCACACTGCAGGCTTCTCCAAGGCACAGAGGTATCTATTGATTATCAATTTTGATCAAAAATAATTACAACACATATTCCCACATCCACGCAGCATCCATCCAACACCTCCCAACATGTCTTACATCCAGGTTCATGTCATACATATTTGTCCATCTGTCTGTGTCTGTACGTCAACCTGTCTGTCTTCCCTTGAGTTCCCCTTTGAATATATACTCTGCCTTTTTATTCTATATTTAGTCTAGACTAGATTTTCTTAGCGTAGTGGTGTCTATTTATTATGGTATGATCATTACATTGATTAGCTTAGGAGTTTCTTTGATTATGGTATAATCACCACCTCTTTTTATTGAAATATGGCAATAAAAAGTTAAATTGCAATCTATGAATCTCTCTAATTATTATGTGTGTCTACTGGATGTTGATTTAAGTGGTTTTAATTATTTTCCCTTGTTCACTTGTTATTGGGTTTATTTTACGATACCAAACATTTCCTTCAATAAGAAGGTGGCACCCCGGCATGTCACAGTAACAACCTCATTTATAAAACCCATTGTTCATTCCCCTACACAGATATCAGTCCATGCAGGATCTTCATTTTTAATTCTTTAATTCTAATGTTTTGCATCATCCTTCATAAGGTTGTTGATAGAGTAACTCTTAGTTTACAGACTCTGCCATTACTTTTTACATCAGTGAAGGGACAAAACAATTCATTGAGAATAACAGCTTTATGTTCATCTAGACAGGCACAGGTTTTTCACTTGGTGAGTAAATTCAGAAATTACAGTGTGTGTGTGTGTGTGTGTGTGTGTGTGTGTGTGTGTGTGTGTGTGTGTGTGTGTGTGTGTGTGTGTGTGTGTGTGTGTGTGTGTGTGTGTGTGTGTGTGTGTGTGTGTGTGTGTGCTGAATGAAGCTAAAATAGATAATTTAAACTTTTAAATATGGGTGTACAGCAGGAAAAGTCATAACTACATTTATTTAATTCTCAATGTTCCACAACTCTGTTGTGTTCTGTTTGAAATCTTTTGAATTATTTACACTCTCTTACACTGTCCATTTTCTATGTCTTCAAACTTTTAGTTGATCCATGTTTCAATCTCTTCTTTTTCTTAACACAGTGCCCGTCAGAAGTATGCATTCATGTGGGAGCATAAGGGGTATATTTGCGGGTGCAATGTTCCTGGTTTTTTTCTATGGGACATGTGCATAACTTTATCATAACTTTTATATTTTTTTTGTTTGGTGTATTTTTCTGTTGGAGTCATGTGTATTTGTGTATCTTTATGTTGTCTTTTTGTGTATAAATGTTTGCTGTTTTTAATTTAATTTTTTTTGGAATGTATGTTTTTTGGAGTGTGTGTATTTTTGTATAATTATTGTTTTTGTTGCTATTGTAGTGTGATTCAGGAGTCATTTTGTGTATTTTTTGTATAAATATTTAGTTTTGTGTATTTTGAGTCATTTTCATATTTTTGTTGTATTTTTCTGTAAATGTATGTTTTCTTGAAGTATAGTACAGTGCCCGTCGGAAGTATGTATTCATATAGTGGGAGCTTAAGTAGAGTTGTCAATTACGGGCATAATAATAACATACTCTGTAGAATTATAAAGGGGTACATTTGCAGGTGAAAAGTAAAATAGCATGTGAAATTTAATCCTGTTTGGTGTATTTTTCTGTATCGTATGTTTTTTTTGGAGTCATGTGTATTTGTGTTTCTTTCTATTGTCTTTTTGTGCATAAATGTTTGCTGTTTTTTTATTTATTTATTTATTTTTTTGTAATGTATTTTTTTTGGAGTCGTGTATTTTTGTAGATTTCTGTTGTATTTTTGTGCATTTTTTGTATAATTATTGTTTTTTGTTGCCATTGTAGTGTGATTCTGGAGTAGTTTTGTGTATTTTTTTTTTCGTTTAGTTTCGTGCATTTCTGTTGTCATTTTAGTTTAGTTTTAGTATTTGGTTTCAGTGTATTTTGAGTCATTTTCATGTTTTTGTTGTGGTCTGGTGTATTTTTCTGTAATATATGTTTTTTGGAATCATTTTGTGTGTTTTTGGAGCCTTTTTGTATATTTTTGTGCATTTCTGTTGTCATTTTGTGTACTTCCTGTATAAATATTTTTTGTTTTTTTTTTTTTTTTTTTTTTTTAACGTCATTCAATTTTCCTGATTTAATTCTATGGGACATGTGCATAAATTCATCATCACTTTTATACATTTTTTGTTTGGTGTATTTTTCTGCATTTTGTGTTTTTTTGGAGTCGTATGTATTTGTGTATCTTTCTGTTGGGAAATTAATTAACCAGGTGACCTTCACTATGTAAACACTTAGATCTGACTCAGCTCGTAACACTACAGTCACTACCACACTATGAACGGATGTAGTGACACAGACTGTAACCGGACTAAATGGCGGTCTGTTATACACTCAACACTTACATACCTGCGCGCATGTCACGCAGACGGTGATCGATAGTGAAGCCCACCGTGTGTGTGCGTGTGTGTGTGTGTGTGTGTGTGTGTGTGTGTGTGTGTGTGTGTGACCCTACCTGGGACTCTAATCTCCTCCGTTGGTTCTATCACACACACGCGCACCGCAAGGAAATTTGTAGCTTCCAACACAGCAGCCATTCCCATCAATAACTTCCGGGTGAGGTCTGTCCGGTCTAAATAGCGTACAGTCAAACTAACATGAAAATAAACGTTTTGAAACGTCATCACCAAATACGGAACAGTAAAAAAAGTACTTTTCCTCAAAATAGAAAAGAGAAGAGAAGCCCACGGGAGTTCTTGCACACACCGGAAGTGAGTTGTGCAGTGAAATAGATATAGATGGTGCGCTAGCGCTCCCTCACATTCTGAGGTCAAAAGCTGCCGTCCAGAAGTGACATAAAATTGATATCAACATTTTAAAATGACCAAATTACTTCAAAATAACAAATGCACGAACTCGGGGTGTTTGGAAGCCGTCAACAAAGTTTCAGGTCGAACGGGCACCATGTCGGGGAGATATTTGCTCCACACACACACAGACACACACACACAGACGTTTCCGTCATTATAATATAGATTATGTTCCTCCTTATTCCCTTGTTCTATGTTAATTTAGCTTCCAGTTACTCTGATTTTCTCGCTTTCTGTTTAAGCCTTTCTGTCCCACCTTCCCTTTGCACATGTCAGTCTGTCTCTTCTGAAATCTCTGTCTTGTGTCTTTGCAGAAATCCTCAGCATTCCTGACTTGCCGACTTCCCTTCCTAAAGAATCCACGTTTAACTGAACTATCACGGCGTTTAGTGCACCATTAACCCAACACTAAACTACCATATTGTGCTCTTTTGGCTGTAAACAGAGGCTAAACTTGTTTCAGCTGTTCACAACAATGGCGCCAGGTAGGGAAATGGCCGTATGTTGTGACGTCACGTGGGAACTATATATATCCGAGTCTGTGGTCACGTGACTGCCGTAAAGTGAAACATTCTCCAGGCATTATCCAGGTCACATGACCTGGTGAAAGACGGTCCGTGTCCTCCAAACTTATATAGTCGGTATTTAAAGAGGGAAGCCCCGCTCGAAACATTGATACTGTCAAGCGCTGTATATTGGCCAGAGGAATCATTTAAAATAACTCATATGGGTCAACTCTTAAGGTCACAAAGTCCACAGTGTGCCTTTAGTTATACAGTATAACATTTTTTTAAATATATACAAAAATATTAAACTATCATATAAAAATTAATTTCTTATTACAAATTTCTTCTTATTTGAATTAGCTGAATTGGG